>NC_041382.1:50973701-50979982 GCF_002162155.2 Triticum dicoccoides
TGTAGCACCAGCTATCCCTGTTTTTGCCATGTCAGTATTCTGCTTACCTAAAGGGATATGCAAAGAAATTATAGACATCATTGCACAATTCTGGTGGGGAGATGATGAAGAGCATAAGAAGTTACATTGGTTTTCATGGTGGAAATTGTGTGTCCCAAAGAGTGAAGGAGGTATGGGGTTTAGAGACTTATACTCTTTTAACCTCGCAATGCTAGCTAAACAATGTTGGAGACTTATTATAAATCATGAATCACTTTATGCCGGAGTATTGAAAGCAAAATATTTTTCTAATGGAAGCCTTCTGCAAGCTTCATTAAAGAGTGGATCATCTTTCACCTGGCAAAGTATTATGAAAAGGCTTGAATTGTTTAAAAGGGGATATATTTGGAGAGTGGGCAGCGGCAATGATATAAATATCTGGACGGATCCATGGATCCCTTCCAGCCCAACCAGAATGGTCATTACCCCGAGAGGACAAACGTTGCTATCTTTGGTAAGCGATCTTATTGATCCAAACACGGGAGGATGGGATGAAGACCACTTGAACTTGATTTTTAACCAGTTGACACACACAGAATACTGCAGATTCCGATAAGTAGCAACGCCTTTCAAGACTTCATAGCATGGAACCCTGATAGGAGGGGTGTCTTTTCTGTTCGAACAGCTTACAGATTACAATGGATGCAAAAGTTTGGGGCACATGGTAACAGTGTACAGCAACCTGGTGGTTCTTCTATTCCTGCGGTTTGGACTAAACTTTGGAAACTATTGATTCCACGGAAAGTTTCCATTTTCTGTTGGAGATTACTACATGGAATCCTGCCGCTTAAGAGCATACTTGCTAACAGGCACATTGGGCTGTTCGGTTCCTGTCCTATATGTCACCAACACGCAGAGGATATTCGGCATCTCTTCTTCAAGTGTATACACTCCCAGAATCTTTGGCAGAGGCTGGGCCTTAGCGATTTTATTGATGCTGCTGCGATGGTTGATCCTTCTGGATCGGTTATTATGCAGTACATATTATCTTTGGAGGATACATCGCTCCCACTAATGCCAATGCTGGACGTAAAACAAGTGATTGTGGTGGGGTGCTGGTACTTATGGTGGACGCGCCGGTGTTTTACACATAATGAGATTTGTCCTCCTGTTGTTAAATGGCCAATGTCAGTTTTGGCCATCACAAGTAATTACCATAAAGCATCGATGAAGAAGGCAACTCCAGGAGATATTACATGGCTGAGACCAGATCCAAACTTTGTTAAAGTCAATGTAGATGCGGCCTTCTATGAGGATGAAGGTATGGGTGCTACATCGGCGGTAATAAGAGATGACAAAGGTAACTTCCTAGCAGGACAATGCAAATTTATTCCATATGCGGCTGATGTTATGACCACAGAAGCATTGGCAATGAAAGATGGACTGAACCTAGCAAGCAACTTGGGATTCCATCGTGCTGAAGCGGAGTCAGACTCACTGAATGTGATTAATTATTGTACTGGACAATCTACCTGGTGGGATTCGGCGGCAGCAATTTTTGCTGATTATGTTGATATTAGCTTTTTGATTGGGAAGGTCAAATTTAAGCATTGTTTTCGTGATGCTAAACAAGCGGCGCATGTGCTAGCTCAATTTAGCTTATGTAATAAAATCTCTGATAGTTGGATTAATGAGCCACCAGAATGTTTGGTGAATAAGCTCGTAGACGATGTATCTGCTGTTTAGTTGCAATAAAGCTAGCCATGATGGCCTTTCCTCAACAACAAAAAAGAAGAACCCTCTCTCGTAAACGACCCTTTGGGAATCTATCACTCCTTCCATTTTAAAATACTTACTGTGATTTTAATTCTAACTAAAATCATGATAAGTATTTTAGAAGGAAGCGACTATATGCTTAATTTAACGGAATTGCTAATTTTTATACGGATGAAAATAATTGGCTTTCAATCGTTTTTTGAGCCGTGCGATCTCTGTCGCGAGATTCGTGCTCCTTTTCTTTTTGTCCTTTGCTGGCTCTGAGTTTCTTATCGGGCCCGCTTGGATTTTCTAGCAGACCCGTTAGCTCCGCTCGCTGTCCCGTGTCGGTGCGTTTTTTCTTCTCTCCCTTTCTCTGTCTCTTCCGCTCGCCGCTCATTCCGAAGACGGAACACAGAAGGCGAGTGAGAGACATAGCCATGGCGATTTGGAGCTCACCCTCGCCGCTCGATCCAGTTGGTTGGTGGTGACTCGTCCGCGCTCTCCCTCCTGCTGCCTCGCTCCCTCCGCCTCGTCGTTGTTTCTCCAGCCCGCCGGACATCCCCCCTGCTTTGATCCTCAGCTCTGTATGTTAGCGCGTAGTGTTTTCTCGGTCAGGTCTGTTGCTTGTGTGAATCTCCCGCAGCCTCTCGTGTAGATGTGTGAGGTTGCGCCATTCCTGGGTTTGAATCTCGTCTGTCATGCGAATTTTGATTAGGATTTCTGGTTGCTTGTTAGTTTGATTGATCTGTATGTGTGTCACGCCTTCAATCGATTTATGGTTTCTGGGATTATTTTGCAACTGCAGAGTCGCTTGAACCTGATGATCCAAGCGATGGTGCAGCACGCAACATTCAGATTGATGGTTGCAGAGGGTGTAGCCTCGAGTGGGTGTGGTGGGCTGACTGGTGTGCCCACGTGACAAGGTGTGTGTGTGCTCTGTATATTAGAATGGCATGCCGTGTGTGAGGGGTATGTGTGAGTTTAGTCTGAACCTTCTCCCATGTTCTCTGTACCTATCCCAACTTTTTTTTTGAGGAACCGGCAGGAGCACTGCCTTTTCATATAAGAAGAAGAAGATAGTTTATGTACAACAGAGATCCGGTTTTTAGAGAGGGACCGGACAAAAACCCCCTAGAAAAGAACATCACGATGGCACGAATCAACCGATACCGGCTGCCACCTGTGCACGGCCAAAGGCCAACGCCCTTTGCTTGATGTCGTCGAAGGCAATAGCTGCTACCTCAAGGTGCGTGAGGCGAGTTCCATTGAAGATGCGTCGGTTTCGCTCCTTCCAGATGTTCCAGATGGTGTAAAGGAAATGCCCGCTCCGCCTTCTTCTGTCATCCTTGGGCAAATTGGTAGTGAACGAATCCCACCAGCCCGAAATCCCCATCGAAGGGGGCAACGTGGGCGTGGCCCCAGAGTCCTCGCCCGTCCACACCTGGACGCGAGACCAAACTGCGGCGGCAAACGGGCAGTCCTGGCAGAGATGAGTGGACGTCTCCGGTGCCCCCAGGCAAAGGGGGCAGCTAGGGTCGTGCGGCCATCCACGAACGGTAAGCATGTCGGCTGTGAGGATTTTTCCGTGGAGCACAAGCCAGGTGAAGAACTTGCATTTTGGCTCAGCGTGTGCCTCCCAAATCTTGGTTGGGGAAAACCTGGGGTAGGATGCAGAGAACTGGGCTGCGTAGGCCGAAGCAGCAGAGTATATGCCATTGGGGGTCCACCGCCAAGTGATGGAGTCCTCCTGGTCCGGGTTCAACACAACCTGAGAGAGAGCTGATGCGAGGGCAATGAATTCCTGTAGGTGGGTAGGCGACGAAAGACGGGCCACTGATCTGATCCAGTTCTCCTCCTGGAGCTCCTTCATCACTGTTCTCCTCTTCCTGGTGGCAATTTTGTACAGCTCTGGGAAGGCCCGGGATAGGGGGCCCCGTCCTGTCCAGTCGTCATGCCAGAATAAGGATTTTTCCCCATTGCCCAAGGAGATGGTAGTACAAGCCCTGAACAGCGCCATATCCGTGTCATCGCAGGGCATCGCAGAGCCCACCCATTGGCGGCCAGGATCAGTCCACATAAGCCAAGGCCAGCGAAGTCGGAGCGCCCTACCAAATCTCTCGAGGTCCGTGATTCCCAGGCCCCCTATGGGCTTAGGCCGGCAAACAGTCTTCCAGTTGACCAGAGAATGTCCGCCAGATGTGTTTTCTGCGTCTTCCCCACACCAGATGAAGTTACGAGTGATCTTACTGAGCTTCTGGATTGCCCAAGCTGGAAGCGCAAAAGCTGTGAGGTGATGATTTGCGATGGTGCATAGCACGGATTTTGCAAGGGAGATCCTGCCCGGTCACGCCAGGTTCTTTCAGTTCCAGCCTGGCAACCTGCCCATGGCCTTGTCAAGAAGAGGTTGGAGGTCAACCCTTCTGAGCCGCCTGGTATGCAGAGGGAGACCAAGGTATCGACCGGGGAACGAGGCCAGCTTGGCCGGGAAGCCCGAGAGGATTGCCTGGAGATCGATGTCCTGGCAGCGAATGGGGAACACCTCAGTTTTGCTGACGTTTGTGATGAGGCCCGATGCATCCCCAAAACAGGCAAGGATCTTAGCGATTGCGTCGATCTCGTCTTTGACCGTGTTGGCGAAAATGCCAGCATCGTCTGCATAGAGAGAAACCCTGCAAGAGGCCGTCTGCGCCCTAATGGGCTTGAGGATCCCGGCTTGGGAGGCCGCCCGGAACATAAGCTGCAGAGGATCAATGGCCAGAATGAAGAGCATAGGCGACACCGGGTCACCCTGACGAAGGCCTTTTCCGTGCACGAATGGGGTTCCCGGCTCCCCATTTAACAACACCCTGGAGGAAGATGAAGCGAGGGTCATGCAGATCCAGTCCCGCCAGCGCTGTCCAAATCCCAATTGTTGCAGCACCTCCAGGAGGTAGGCCCAACCCACAGAGTCGAAAGCCTTGGAGATGTCGAGCTTGAGGAAAAGGCCCGGCGTTGAAGAGCGGTGCAATTCTTTGATCAAGTTTTGCACGTGAAGGAAGTTATCGTGGATGCACCGTTTCTGCACGAAGGCACTCTGGCACTTGGAAACTAACGACGGAAGCGGAGGGGCAAGACGGTTAGCCAGCAGCTTGGAGAAGATCTTGGAGATGCTGTGTGTCAAACTGATTGGGCGGTAGTCGCCAATGGAGGATGCGCCGGCTTTTTTCGGGAGGAGAATAATGTTGGCAGAATTGATCAGTCCAGCGCAGTCGCCTCTCAGGTTCGCGAGCTGCATCATCACAGCCACGACATCCCCTTTGATGATCTCCCAGCAAGATTTGAAGAAGGCACCGATGAAACCATCAGGGCCCGGGGCCTTGACCGAAGGTAGGGAGAATACCGCCTCCTTAATCTCTGCCTCGTCGAATGGAGCGTCCAAAGCCGAAAGGTCGTGGCGCTGCATCCCGATGTTCTTCCAGACAATGGACTTGGTGCGCATGGCAGGCGTGCCGATGTTAGCCTGAAAGTGGTCCAGAAGGGCCCGTTCCTTGTCCTGTCTGGTAATTGCCAGCCCCGAGGTGGTGGTGAGTGTCTGAATGAAGTTCTTACACCTTCTGCCGTTCGCTCGAGCATGGAAAAGCTTTGTGGTGGCATCCCCCAGGCGGATCCAGTTGAGTCGAGAACGTTGTCGCAACCTGATTTTCTGAATGGCTAGGAGACCCAGGTACGAGGCCTTAAGTTGTTTGCGCAATTCCCTCTCCGAGTCTGAGAGCGGCCTTCCCTCCTTAGCAACATCCAGGTGCCAGATGATCTCCTTGGCCACTGCGATCTGGGAGCCGAGCATCCCGACTTATTCCTTTACCTATCCCAACTTTCCTCTCCATCCTCTCATGTACTCTATCTCTCACACCCACACCCCTCCTGTATTTTGTGAGATCTATCAATCTATGAGATGGGGCTTGGCATTGTGGCTAATTTTTTGAATTCGGCTGGTTGTTTGATTCTCTATGCAGTATTTGAGCAATTCGAACATAGCGGATCGTGTTCAGTCTCCTGCTCTCCATTGTTGTTAGTTAGTGTATCTATGTATTAATTTTCCCCTGGGGCATTTTTGTTGTCACTGCGTGTATGTATGGTTGGTACGCTGGTCGCCTTGGGATTGCCACTGTAATTCTCAATGGATTTTAGTCATTCTTATTGGATTTGCAGTGTAATTCCTGTTTGGATTTACAGTGGATTTGCAGTGTAATTCCTGTTTGGATTTACAGTGGATTTACACTGTACTTCTCATTTGGGTTTACACTGTAATTGTCATTGGGTTTGCAGTTGGTTTAGAATGTAATTCCTATTTGGTTTTCAGTGTAATTATTACTGGGTGTAACTACACTGTAATTCCTATTGGTTTGTCAGTGTAATTTTTATTGGTTTTACAGTGTAATTAGTACTGTAATTCCTATTTTTGTTCTTACAGTGTAATTCCTAGCTGCAATGTGATCCCCATTTATAGTCCGTAAGTGTTGATGCTAATTTGCTGTTTAATTTCGTGTCCTTGACTCTGTAGCTTG
>NC_041382.1:50980370-50996380 GCF_002162155.2 Triticum dicoccoides
TTTTATCGTTTTTACACTGTAATTCTTTGTTTGATTTACACTGTAATTCTTTGTTATTTACACTGTAATTATTGTACTTACAGTGTAATTCTAGTGTAAATTAAACTGTAAATCTACTGCAATTACTGTGAAACTCACTGCCATTTGCTCTATAATACTATTGTATTTTACTTCTATTATACAATTCACTGTATTTACATTGTAGTTCCAGTGGTCTAGCACTGGAATTACAGTTTGCGTACACTATAATTCCAGTGGTCTAGCAATGTAATTCAAACTGTAATTACAAAGGATTTTTCACCCTGGTCCACTACTGTAATTTCTATTTCTTACCATTGAAATTTTAGTGGTCTAGCACTGCAATTACAATTTGCCTGCCACTGTAAATTCCTTGTCCGCCTGTGTAATTTAATTTGACAGGTTCTTTTTCTGTTCCTCTCTAGCTACAGTGTAAAACACTTGGTTGCCATCTCTGGACGTACATTTTAGTTTCAGTGTGTACTCATTTGAAATTACAAGTAAAAGGTCATCGCATTATGAACTTCAAGTACAAATAAGAGGTATTTGTATGCAATTCCAAAGTTTATAAAATTTAGTCATAGATTCAGTGCTTTTCTTCAGGAGTAAATTTGTAAACATCATCATAGTTTCTGATTAGTGTACAATTTTTGCCAGCGCCAAAGTGTCTGAAAATACAGTAATGGCTTTCTGAAAACACAACATTCCTAGCCTTTTCTGTTCAAGCATTTTGTTCCTAAATGATTTCATATCTTCCTAAACATGCTCCCCCAAATCTGTTTTTCTTTTGACCATGTGTTGTAACTGTAGTTATGAATTTAGAAACTTGCAAGTAGTTTATATGTTCCTGTCTCCCTAGACTACTTTGGTCCTAGTATTCTTCCTGGTTCTAGTATTCGTCCTGGTTCTACAGTTCCAGAGCTCAACTTTTGGTCCCTTCAACAAGTGAGGATTTGAACTGTGTTATATTTTCTTATAGTTTTAATAAGTTTTTTTTCATGATTATCCTGCCTATGATCTTAGATTTGGTTTGTGAATCTGCTGTGTTTATTCAGCTATGTAATGATCCACACACGGTTGTTTCTTTCAGATGTATACAGTCATGAGAGAGATCTGTTTTACTCATGCTAGGTGTGTGGTGAAGCAAGAGAAAGGGGTGTTTACCTGTAAATTCTTTGCTTCTTCAGCCATGATCTTCTTCAAGCTTGTGTCCCAGATCATGGAAGAAACACCATCACTTTGTTGCTTTTCTGTCCGGGTTGAAAATGGAGGGGAATGGACCCGTTAACTTTCTGTTTGACCTGTGCCGTTTGTTTAAACGTGAGACAAAAAAAAGGACATACTCCCTCTATCACGGTTTAGAAGGCGCGCTTGAAAATTCTCTGGGACCTAGGTGGTTATCTATTGGTTGTGGGATGGGCTAAAAAATAACATTCACACTACGCATGCATATAAAAATAGTATATCGGAGTACTAATTAGCTACTAGAAATAAATGCAATGCGCCCTAAACCTTGTCTATTGTGGAAACACACGCAAATTTAACTGTGCCTTCTAAACCGTGACGGAGGGAGTACAAGAGATAAGGGACAGGACAGTTGTCACATTTTAGTTGGCTGAAAAATCCAACTGAAACCCAATTGATTTTCAGCCGGATGTTAATTAGACAATCCCTAATTTAATGCATGTCTCTACACTACTACCTCGGTCCTGGTTTATTTGTTTCCTTAGTATTTCGTGTCAAATTTTGATCATGGATTTAATTCAAAATATTAATGCATGTCACAAAAAATATTATCACTGAAAAGTACGTTCAAATACAAATCCAATGATATAATTCTTAATGACATGCATTATTTTTTGTCAGTTAAATCTATAGTCAAATTTTGACACAAAATACGAAGAGGACCAATTAACCAGGACCGAGGTAGTACTCCATATGAGCACAACAAATGCTACACCCGACCTCACATCATCCCATAATTAGGTGAATTTATTAAAATCATAATCCCCGCTTCCTCCTTGCTAAATTGCACCCCAAATGTCAATTCTTCGCCAAAACAAAAGAGCAAGTTTATATATCTATTTATGTCGCTATGTACTGTGCATGGATGGCATATGCTCTTGTGCCGTGATGTGGTTCTCTTGCTATTAATCCTATGTAAATACATGGAGTGTATAGCTAGAGACAGATAGGGATGTTTATTTTATTCAGAGTGAGAAAAGGACGGACATGAATATTGCACTGTCTCTTCTATTATTTATACCTAGCTAGCGCCGAAGCATGTGGACGTGCGTCTTGTCTGTGCCACCATTCCCAAACAAAAATAAAAACATATTGCCTCTATTCCCAAATGTAAGTTTTAGAGATTGCAACAAAAGACTACATACGGAACAAAATGAATGAATCTATAATCTATAATATGTCTTTATACAATCTAAAATATGTTTATGAATGAAGGAAGTACTTTTGTGACTATGAGAAAAGACAAGTATTATTCGTAAGAATTGCAACTTTGACTAAATATAAGGAGCAACTCAAAAAAAAAGACTAACTATAAGGAGTAGCACAGTTTTGAAATCAAGTTCTGAATAATTCACTGCAAATGCCTTGATGAACTACATAATCACTACATTTTTGCATGATTCTAGATCTTGCACTTCGAAAATTGTAAATCAAATAGCGGTCATAGATATCACCGAACCAAAGATTGTCCATGCTCGCATGGAATGAAAGCGATAATGGGTATAGCTGTAGTTCTATTTCCTCTACTACACGGCCGGCCGCCTGTCAGGTTGCACCCTGCCAGCCTATAAATACATACGCCTACCTTCTCCTTCAACACACACTTAATTAGGTCCCTCAGTTTAGTTTTCATCTCTAACCTATCTTCTCGTTCAACACACTTACTCAGTTAGCTCTCATCTCAAGTATAGGACGTTAATTAGGCTACCCATTTTTATTTTTGCAACTGCACAATAATTAACCATGGGCATGCACGCGTCTTCCAAGTCCAACCGCGAGGTGGTGGAGTCCCTGTACGCCTCACTGGCCCGTGGCGACGCCGCAACCGTGACGGTATTGCTGGCGGCGGACCTGAACTGGTGGTTTCACGGGCCGTGTCGGTGCCAGCATATGCGACGCATGCTAACCGGTGAGGCGGTGGGTGCCATGGCGTTTCGGTTCGGGCCAACGCGGGTGGTGGAGGTTGGCTGCACCACAGAAGGCGAAGACGGGTGGGTGGTGACGGAGGGTTGGGCCGGGGTTGGGGAGCGGGACTACTGGGTTCACGCGTGGTGCCTCCATGCAGGCGTCATCACAAGTTTCCGTGAGTACTTCAACACATCCGTCACCGTCAGGGAGGTAGGCCGGCCCGCCAAGGAGGATGTGGTATGGGCTGTGTGGGAAAGCCAATCGCCCAAGCCCAAGGGCCGCTCCATGCCGGGCCTAGTGCTTGCGATTTGACCTCGCAGAGTCCATATAGTTTTGTTAAGGTCAAAAATAGGTATACGATGTACAAATGTTGTAAAATGTCCGGTATGTTTTTGGTTTCCCATGAATTATGGCAACGGCAATGGGAAACCGGTTTTGGCTGAGGAAGATATGATGTACAAATGATCTAAAATTTGGCTTTATTTCTTATGAATTAATCTTCTTACTTGCAATCTCGTTCTTGTCGAGTGAAAGTCTCAAGTAACTGCACTAATTTTGAGTACTTTTTCTTCAGTTTTTTGCGCGTTGTAGTTGGGCCTATTCGGATGTGAACGTTGCGCGCTCCTACAACGATCGATAGATAAATCTTGAAATTCATGATTGTTTTATAAATTTTTGAACATTTCTGAAATTCAGGGAACTTGTTTTGTTTTTCTTACTTCACCAAACAGATTGAGGCCCAGTAGGGCCACTCGCCAGCTAACCGAAGCAAGCGTGCTGGGGCATGAGCATTTATTCGTCGTTCGACATGTTGCGGGCTGAATAGGACCTGTCGCGCGTGTGGGTTATTTCACTGTTGGGGGAGAGGCGAACTGGTTTTCTGCATTATTCGTCCGTGGGGGGTGCTAACCAACTTGCTCGCCTGCGCTGAGCGGTCGGGTCGCCGCTTTCTCCGTCTTCCCCACCGGGCACCGCAATATGCCGACGGCTTTACTACACCTACGGCCTTCCATGGGCCGTCGGCATATCACCATCTATGCCGACGGGGGCCGTCGGCATAGAAAAGGCCGTCGGCAGCGGCAATTATTCTGATAGTGGTTGAAAACCGACGTCGTGCTAGTGCGGGGGAAAAGCTAGAACGGAAAGACAAGTCACTGAAGATTCAAGCCAACATGAGCACCTATTGGAAAGCCGTTGTAGCTAGATTCTGTGGTAGTAGATCCAAGCTCAATGTCGGGAGGCGCCTGTGTTGAGAGATTGGAGTTCTTTTGGGGATGAAAATTAGTGCAACGGGAGTGATCTTGAGAGGCAGTTGCACGAGTGAATTGGGTTGTGGTGGGGCGTGCATCATAGATGTGCCCAGGGCGGCAGGGCCATGCCTGCATGTATCAGCAAAGTAGGGAAGTTAGAGCAAAAGGAGATCCATTTCAATGTATATGATCCAATGATCAATTCGGTTTATGTAGGAGGAAAACGGCGATACACACGAACACAACACAACTAGGGATGGAAACACTAAACTCAACATCATAAATTGAATAAATCAGGAATATCGTTCAACTCAGTTCAGTTCTTTCTCGATTTTCAGTGCAAAAGTGTTCACCTTAGAAGAAACGTATAGTCTATCTAATATAAAAGCAGGTACCTTTCTATCCAAATCCAATTTGCATCGATAACATAAATAAAATTTCCAGATGTCTAGTAGTATATGAAGAATTGTAAGTTTACGTCTGTACAAGATTAGAATAACTTCAAAATAACTGACATAATTTTTTAATTTTTCTAATCCGGAAAAACTATAATAGCTTGGAAAGAAACATTTAACTCACAACAAGGAACGACATGGCAAAATGCATGCACGTCACCTTTAGTTATTATGTATGCCCACAAGTGATAGATGTCCAGTTGTTTGTCCACCTCAGCTACGTCGTCCCGACAAGTTAGTTTAGCTTCCATGTTTGCTACAAAATCGTAAAATGGGTGACATGCGGTAGGATTTTCATGAAAGTTGTCACGATCGTGGGATTGAGCCAACCAAATTTGGCGCCCCGGACTGAGATCATAATAGTAGTTGGCTAACCTATGTGCTTCGCCATTAACAACGCACCTTCAAAAATAAAATTACAATTAAACATTGTTGCACATAGCTTAATCTATGTAATGATAGAACCATAACGGCCCTGGTTGCCATCGTTGGCGTCGCCCACCACCTGCTTGGAGTCTGACAAGATGACAGAGTTTTGAAGAAGAAGGTCTTCAACCATAGACAGGGCTTCCCTGCACGTGATCGCCTCCAAAGTTGGAGGATCGAGGATGCCATCTACTACTAGAGACGAGCTTCCAAGATAGTTATCTTATCATCGTAACGACAACTGCAGCAGCAGATCCACCTCTAGTTGTTCATGAGACGCCCCATCCACGTCAACTTTTGCATACCCTAGTGGAGGTGCCGGGGGCCTTGTGTGGGTCTGTCTCTGCCCACTGTTCGACGGTCCAACCAGGGGCAGACCCATGTGTGGGCCGAATGGGGGCCTAGGCCCCCACTCAATTTCCGTTTTTCAGCTTTGAAGCTTAGTTTCCACTAGTTGGGCCCCCAATTGACAAAGCAAGTGTGCCCCCACTCTCACTTGGGCCCCCATTGAAATTTCGGGTTGGGTCCGCCCCTGGGTCCAAGATGTGTGTTCACTTGTGTCTTCTCCTTGAATACTTCAAGCTCTGCAATAAACCTGCCGATAAATGCATGTGTTACATGTGGACTTTGTAATATTCCATCATGACTCGCCTTGCTCCGCGCTGACCAAATAGCCCACTGTGTGTTACAACTAGCCTTACAAAACCTACATAATGCATCACTCGATGTGAACAACAAGTGACTTGCATTTGGCTCTGTTGTAGCGAACATCTGGTCAGCCAAGTCACCATTGTCTAGCACCCAGATACACCTAGACATCAATTAACGAGTGCCCCCATGAGTCTTGTGAGTCGTAGAGTCCACAAGAAGCCATGTTTCCATGTGATCTAACATCTTCCGTGGGTAATGAGTGTTTCGAGAGTCGCCACAAGAACATACGTATCTTTGCTACTACCTAGGTGTTCCATAGTAATTTCCATGAGCTAGCATCATTGTCCGAGCTCGAGACCTGCCGTGCCATCCAGTCATGCCTCCCTACGATGTCAAGTAGCCACCAAACATCCTATAGGTTTTTTTTGAACTTCCCAACATCCTATAGGTTGAACGTACACAGAATGTACCCTTTTCTCTCTCGAAATTCCACGTCCAATAATCAAATATGTAGTGCCCATGCGTGGCTAGTGATGGAGCGTACTGTCGCTTGTAGGCCCTGCGATTGGTAGGCCTCACATTCCTAAGTCAGCTGCCTACCGGGCTACCTACCGCCCGCAAATTCTATGTACCGCTCATAGCGAGCGATACGATAGCACTCACCCACCCGAGGTCCGACGTGGGTTGAGGCCTAGTTAAGTAGCGAGACCTTTTTCTTTCCACATTTCGTTTTTCATTTCTTTTTTACTTTCTCATTTTTTGTTTCTTTAGTTTCCCAATTTTGTTTTTTTCGTAAATTCAAAAATTTACAAAATCTTCAAAAAGTTTGAAATTTCGATTTTTTTATTTTTCAAATGTTTGCAATTATTAAAAATGTTCACATATTAAAAAAATCTTGTTTTCTGAATGATCAAAATTTCATAAAATATCACAATTTCAAATGATGTTCACAAATTGCAGGAAAAATTTAAAATTCATGAATAATAATTGAATTCGTGAACATTTTTCCAAATCTATAGAAATTATTTGAATTTTCCAATATATCATATATCTGCGATTAAGTTTTAAATTTATCAATATTTTTTAAATTTGATAACATGTTTTAAATTTCACAAACAAATTTTGAATTCATGAATATGTTTTAAATTAATGAGCATGTTTAATTCACATTTAAAAAACCATGATTTTTTGAATTACAAACCAAGCTAGGAGAAAACCAGGTTTTCTTTTGAATTGGAAACCGAGCTAGGAAAAAGCATAGGTCTAAAAATAAAGACCTCATGCTCCTATGCCAGCTCATTAGCGAGAGGCTATGAGCGGTGGTTTACCGAGCGCTGCGGGGGAGACGCTCGTATCTCAACTACTTAAAAACAAGTAGTGTTTTTTTCTTGCCAAGTAGAACTATTCGTCAATCCGTTTCCCCATTTCACCATATTGCTCCATCGATTTTTTTCATCTAGCCGTTTTTTCCTCACCATGTCATATTTTAACCGCACCTTTCAAGTACGTCGCTTAATCATTATTAATTTCCTTACCTTTCATGATACTATATAAACTTCACCTTAATTAACTTACCTTTTCCAATAACGCGGAGTACGCAATTTGATTCCACACCACAGCTTCCGTATGCCGCACAGGCAAACCAGGCCCCCCCCCCTCCCCCGCCCCGGCCCAGGGGAGAATTTGGGCTGGTTCACTATCTCTACTACTTAAAAAAACGTAAAGTTCTCATTTCACCTTTCTTCCCATCATCCCTTCGTTCAACCTTTCATGTATATAATAATTAATCACCTTAATTTACTTATCTTCTGAACTGATTCCATTTTAATTTACTTATCAAACTTATAATCAAAATATAAGGTAATTCACGGACATAATTTGATGAACATTTATTTACACAGTCGCATTATTATTGACAGGTAAATCACAAGCTAACGTAGTAGAATATTTATATCCCGTTGCAACGCACGAGCATTGTTCTAGTACCACAACAAAGGCAAGCAACCTTTGTATCTTTTATCGGTTTTCCGGTTTCTTTCGTTTGTTTTCATTTTCTCGGTTTACTTCTCTCCTTTCCGTTTCCGTGTAAATGTTCGTGATTAAAAAAAAATCTTGGAAAAATGTTTGGATTTTACAATTTTTCTTCATCAACTCAAAAAAGTCGTGAGTTTATTTTTTTAGCGATTTGCTGAAATGCTTGTGTTTTAATTTTTTCTTTAAAATTTCAAACAAAGTTCACTTTTTAAATTTTGTTCCTCAATTCAAAAAAATTTGGGAATTTTTGAAAATGTTTCCACTGACCAAATAATGTTCAGAAGTTAAAAAAGTGCTCCCAATGTCAATTATTTTCTGAAAATAAAAAAATATCCGGGACTTCAAAAAAGGTTCCCGCTTTCCAATATTGCTCACATATTCAAAACAAATGTATGCTTTACTCCAAATTTTGTTCGGAGTTCCAAGAAATGTTCCCATTTCAAAAAATGTTCCAATTTTCTTAAATGGTTCATGCTTTCAAAAAATGTTCTCTTTGTTATAAAAAAAGGTTGTGCAAAAAATATTACTTTTTCCTGAAAATATTTGGAATTTTCAAAAATATTAAGCATATGAAAAACTTTTCGGGATTTCAAAAAATGTTCACGCTTGTCAAAATATGTTTGGAATGTCAAAAATTCTTCATATTTTTTGAAATCTTAGAAATATTTGATCACATTAAAAAAATAGTGTAAATTTGTTCACTTTTTTAAAGAAATGTTTTGAAGTTTTTCAAAAATGATTTCATATATGAACATTGCTGTGTGTTCTTATATACTTCACGCTATGTATCATCTCTGGCAGTCAGCAGGTGGAGTGGCTAGCAGCATGCGTCTCGAGTGCGAGGTCACGAGCACTGAGCTCTCTACTTTTTCTGTATTCTTACATAGCTCGTTAAAGAAAACAATTGGGTTGGCGCCTGGTGCGCCAACCGGTAGTTGAGCCTGTGCATCTGCGCCATGAAAAAAAATCTCTCAGACTAATGAGCGCTTCCTTTTTTCCTATTTCACGCGTAACTACCTACTGCCTACCCCCGTGCGCCCCATTCTTTCTATGGGTTAGGCCGTTCCGTTTTTTCTCCCCACAAATTTTTTCCTTTCAATTTAATAATTTTCTTTTCTAAAATCCATGAAATTTTTTCAAACTCATTATTTTTAAGAATTCATGAAGTTTTTCCAATTCCGTCAATGTTTTTTCAAATTCATGATTTTTTCCTGAAAATCACACACAAACCTTTAACTCACAAATATTATTAAAATTTTATTTCTTTGAAATACGGGAACAATTTCAAATTCATGAATAGTTTTGGAAATCCAAGAATATTCTTTAAATTAATGTATATTTTCGAAATACTAGAAGATTTTTCAAATTCATTAAAATTTTTGATAGACATGAGTGATTTTTTAAGTTGGCAACAATTTTTGAATTATGAACTTTTTATGAATTGACGAACTTTTTTTTTAAAACTTGGGAACAGATTTTGGTATTTGCGAACATCTTTAAACTCGCAAATAATTTTTCATTCACTGAACATTTTTGGCAATTAATTAACATTTTGAAATTCCGGAACATGTTTTAAAATTTGCGAACATTTTTTGAAATCTGAGATCATTTTTGGAAATCCGTGGTCATTTTTGGAAATGCGAGAACAGTTTTTTTTTCAATTTAGAGCATTTTTTGAATCATGAATACTTTTTAAAATTCATGAATAGTTTTAAATTTTTAAATATTTTATTAATCCTAACAAACAAAAAAGAAAAAAGAAGAAGAAAAAAAACAGGGGCACCCAACCCCACAATGGGACGTCCGCCTGGCCCGAAGTGCGTGCGGGAGTGCGTGTTTGTTGCCCTAGTATCACGTGGTGCGGGGATTATGAGCTCCGATGGTCATCTGCTTAACGTACTCTTTGTCTCTACAATACTCCATACAAACACAACAAGTGCTATGCCCGGCCTCAGATCATCCCATAAGCAGGTTCAAAAAACAAATGCGAAGTTTTTACAAAAAACAGAAGAAAAAAATGTTGAAGGCCTGCGGACCACGCTGGGCCGGCCCAATTTGGCGGCTGCCTGAGAGTTTCTGCTGTCTCTCGACATAGACGCACTCGCGAGGGTCACATAGCGCTGGTAATGTCTCTCATAAATCCCCACGATTTGTAGGCCTCGTTTTGCTATGTCAGCACCTGCCTGCCTTGCCCATTCCGACAATCCCTCTTTTCAACCATTGTCTTCGAAAAAAGCACTCTCTTCTTAACTCTCTTAAAAAGAACCCTCTCTGGTTAACGGCACTTTGGGAATCTATATTACTCACTCCGTTTGAAAATACTTACTGTGGTTTTAATTTTACTTCAAATCACGATAAATATTTTAGAACGGAGTGACTATCTTCTTAATTTAATGCACGTCTCTACACTACTCTATGCGTTCGATTTATTCGGTTTACATGGTTTAGTTTATTCCATGTTTCGGTAAATATGGTATGAAATTAAAAGATGGTTCGGCTTCGGTTTATACGAAATTATTTCGGTATGTGATACATCTGCAACGTATTTATAATTTTTGATTGTTCCATGCTGTTATATTATCATTCTTGGATGTTTTATAATCATTTTATAGTCAATTTATATCATTTTTTGGTATTAACTTATTGACATAGTGACAAGTGCGAGTTACTGTTTTTTGCATGTTTTTTACATCGCAGGAAATCAATACCAAACGGAGTCCAAACGCAGCGAAACTTTTTATGGATTTTTTGGACCAGAAGACATCCAGTGGGCCGAAGAAGCACCTGGGGGGAGGGTGCTCCACCTTGTTTGCCTCCTGAACCGCCTCTTTACTCTATAAATACCCTAATATTCCAAAAACCCTAGGGAGTCGACGAAAATCAATTCCAGCCGCCGCAAGTTACAGAACCACCAGATCCAATCTAGACACCATCACGGAGGGGTTCATCATGTCCATTGGTGCCTCTCTGATGATGCGTGAGTAGTTCTTTGTAGACCTACGGGTCCGTAGTTAGTAGCTAGATGACTTCCTCTCTCTCTTTTGATTCTCAATACAAGGTCTCTTGGAGATCCATATGATGTAACTCTTTTTGCGGTGTGTTTGTTGGGATCCGATGAACTTTGAGTTTATTATCAGATCTATCTTTTTATCCATGAAAGTTATTTGAGTCTTCTTTGATCTCTTATATGCATGATTGCTTATAGCCTCGTATTTCTTCTTCGATATTTGGGTTTTGTTTGGCCAACTTGATCTATTTATCTTGCAATGTGAAGAGGTGCTTTGTGATGGGTTCGATCTTACGGTGCTTGATCCCAGTAATAGAAGGGGAACCGACACTATGTATCGTTGCTATTAAGGATAACAAGATGTGGTCTATCTCTACATAAATAGATCTTGTCTACATCATGTCATCATTTTTATTGCATTACTCCATTTTCCATGAACTTAATACACTAGATGCATGCTAGATAGCGGTCGATATGTGGAGTAATAGTAGTAGATGTAGGCAGGAGTCGGTCTACTAATCTTGGACGTGATGCCTATATAATGATCATTGACTGGATATCGTCATGATTATTTGAAGTTCTATCAATTGCCCAACAGTAATTCCTTTACCCAGCGTTTGCTATTTTTCTCCAGAGAAGCCACTAGTGAAATCTACGCCCCCTGGTCTCTTCTTTATTATATTTGCCTTTGCGATCTATTTTCATTTGCTTTTATTTTGAGATCTATTAAACCAAAAAATACAAACATACCTTGCTGTAATTTATTTTATCTCGCGTTCCCACGAGATCCATCTATCAAATTATTACAACTTTCTCATGTCCGTTTGCCAATTTCTGGCGCTGTTACCCGAAAGGGATTGACAATCCCTTTAATACGTCGGGTTGTTTGTGTGCAGGTGCCGTTCACGTAGTGTTGCGTGGTTCTCCTACTGGTTCGATAACCTTAGTCTTATCACTGAGGGAAATACCTACCGTTGTTGTGCTGCATCATTACTTCCTCTTTGAGAAAATACCGACGTAGTTCTAGCAGTCATCAATATGGTTTCGATATATACCATAATGACCAAAGTTTACGCGAGTTTGAAAATGACGTAATCATAATTGACTAATTTATAACTTAAAACACATACTATTTTACACACACACACACACACACACACACACACACACACACATATATATATATATATAGACAAAAGCAAAGATATAAAATTTCGCTAGCGCGGCTGCAATCACAACCGCTCATTCGTGTGGGGATCTCGTCCCTCCTCTTACCTCATTTGCATTTTCATGTAATATTTCATTTGATGCTTATTTCCTCTTATAGAGAAAGCTGGACCATGCTACCTGTGAGACAGCAGCACTGCTCAGGCACTAGGCTGCCAAGACGCCAGTCCAGGAGGCAGGGACCACCCGTGTTCGGCCCGAGACTGACATGGAGAACTGTTGAGCTAAGGTTCGAACCTTTACTTTTCATGCCAGTTTTTCCCTCATCCTTGGATTCAGGACGGCCAGTGCTGTGTGATGTTGTTGATCTACTCCTATCTTTTTTCAAAAATTGTATCCTTAAAATAGAAGGCAGACGAATCACTGTTGCCCGGCCGTGCTGCGTGATGTTGTTGATTTTGCCGATCCACTTCTTCGTGTGCATATGTCGATGCAAACAGATGCGATTCGCTACGGGATAGTGCAGCCAGAGCGCGGGAAACGAGATCTCCCCTGGCCATGTATGATGCTTCCCCCTATTCCTGGTCTAAATGTCATGGATTGCCAACGGTAAGGTTCAGAAACACATCCGTGTGTCATTGATACGCACACAGTCCCTAATTCAGGCACATATGGCCACTAGTGTCGTCTGTATGTGCTGTTCAGACGCTGACGCGTGAGTTCGCGTGCCCTGGTTTCATAGCAGCCCTGCCTCCCTCCCCAGCCAGCCACCTTCTCCTCATCTCATATCCCTCCGTCAGCGGTCATGACGACGTGCAGGCGACCCATGCTGCTCCTGGAGCCGCGTTACTCCTCCCTCGCCCCCGGCAAGGCGGCCGACGGGCACCAGCATCGCGCCCTCCTCACCGTGGTAGGCCCAACTCCTCCACACGGTGGCCTCCTCCATCATGGTTGCCGAGCTCCCTCTCCTCTTCGGCGGCCTCGAGGTTGACATTACCAAAGAATTGTGTGATTGGTACTGTGTACGTATGATGGTACTTTGAAAGTTTGAATGTGTTTTCTGTGTGAACTGAAGATTTTGTTGTGTGTAAGTTCAATTACTTCTAGACTTGCTCCTCCTACTGTGCCTCGCTTCCAATTCTCCACTTCGGCTTGATCCGGTTCAGTTATATACTGTGGCTGCTTCTTGGGAGGTTGGGAGTGGGGTATCGCGTATCTCCACTTCTCCGGCCGTTCCTTGCCCAGGTTTGCTTCTTGAAGCTGCATGTGAGGGAGTTAGAAATTGATTTCTTTTCTGTCAAAACTGATTCGGCCTACAGCTTCAGTGGAATGGTAGCAGACTGCTTGATGCTTTAAATCTCATCCTGCGGATGTCCCAGTAGCTTATCTAGTAGTTCCATGTTTGGTCATGAGATCGATGACAAAAAAATTGCTTCGGTTCTCGGTAAAATATAGTTCTGAAGCATAGTACCATGTTCCTGTACTTCTGTCAAATGCTGAGTGTAGAGTAAGAAAATAAAGGTAACGTGGTGCTCATGACCTATTTACTATTTGGCCTGGGAGAGTTTGCAATTCACGTCATGAGAAAATAGAAGTGCACCATACTTGTTCAATAGCATCGGTGGCAGTAAAAGTGTAATTCAGTTTGCAATTGTTTTTGTGGAGCATTCTCCCTTGGCTAGATTAAAACAGATATGTCCCAGGTTTACTCGCTAGCTTGGAAGGCCCCAGCAGTAGCATCGGTGGCAAATACAACGAACCATTTCAGGAAAAAAAGTGGCACATAAGTTTTTGAACGGATGAAGATAATTGTATCAGACTAAGAGCAACGCCGCTCTGCTTTCGATTGGCAACCCCCGGCGGCGGCACGGATGCCGATGGAGAGGTGGAGATGGCGGGCTCCCTACACACAGCCGGCGGATCCTCCCTGATTTGTCACGGCAATCATCCGATCTGATCGCGACACAATGAACCACAAGTGTTGATCAAAGTGTTTCCAGTCGCCAGCAGCTGGCCGCCGAAAGTTTCCCAGTAGACTTGACTGCTTTGTTAGGAAAATACATCGCGGCAATTATTATGTTGTGGACATGTTCGGCATTTAATTCACTTGCAAACTTTAAGATTCCTAGTCATTTACTTTGATGTATGGCATGAAACTATTTTCACCAGGCGAGTTGCCTTCCACATTTCAGTTATCTTCAACCCTCGTTCTATAGCTTCAAGTTACGAAATTAAACGCACGAGAAGTAGTCCATCTGACCTTCTATTGTCGTAAATCACTCCATATATGAACATCCACGGATCCTCAATCTCCCTCAAGACTTTTATCTCTCAGTAGTATTCAGTTCAGGATAACAATGGCTAGCTTGCATTTCGGAGACATAGTGGTGCTGGCTATAGCTGCTCATGAGTGGGATCACGGGCCACATCCACCTTCGCTAGTATAGAGCATTGCTGAAAGGAGCGCCGACAGAATATGTCAGGCAATCTCTGATCCCATGATTCTACTTCCTCCGTTTCTAAATATTTGTCTTTCTAGATATTTCAACAAGTGACTACATATGGTAAAATGAATGAATCTACACTCTAAAATATGTCTATATACATTCGTATGTGGTAGCTCATTTCAAATCTTTAGAAAGTCTTATATTGTATTTAGGAACCGATGGAGTAGGAAGTAGGCCACTGTCGTTTGTCTCGGGGTTGAGCGTTGACTCATTCCGTTCTTCTCGATAGCCAGTTTCCTACTATTTACCAGGACCTTGCGGTAAATACTCTTCCATTTTTTTGATTTTTTATTATATGGCAACACATGAAACTTAGTTTGGCCGGTGATCTACACTAGCTTGCATCGGTGGCTGGTCGATTGTGGTAGAGGCTACCCGGTGAGGGATGCAGCGGGCTCCTGGCCTTGTTGTCGCCAAGATCTAGACGAACCAGATTGGTCGTGAAGGTGACCCTCATCCTTGATGGTGCGGTGGGGTGGTCTCGGAAGTGCTCTTTACCAGTTGGCGACATCTATGTGCCGTGGTGGTAGTCGAGGGGTGATCTCAGATGCAGGGGCGGTCGCCCTGATGGTGGGAGTCGCGGTGGTCCTGGGGGAAGCACGCAGCTCAGGTGCAGGTGGGGGGATCAGTGATCACGTTCGGTGGTGGTGGTGCGCCAGGCGTCCTCGTGACTGGCTGTACCATGCTTCAAAGGCTAAGAGTGTATCGGGGTTTATTTCTTATATGGCTCTGGCAAGCATGACGATGGTGGCGTCTATGAGTGTCGTTTTCTTCTTGAAGGCATCATTGCGGCCATGCACCTACTCTGCGTGCCTATTCCTTGGTTTCAAGTGGAGGGATTCGCTGGCTCGCGTGAGGGATTCTCGGCCGGCATGCACGCCTTTTGTCTGGAAGAAAAAGGCAACGTTTTAATATATCCGTTCCTGGAGCATAGCATGCAACCCGTTTTCTATAGAAAGAGAATCACAAGCAGCAAGTTCATACACGGGGAAGGCATATAAACAACATACCCCTTGGAAAAAAGTAGTCAGTTCTGCCATAGCGACATGTCTATTGTTGAGCATGCAGAACACCGCCATTTTTTGCTAGTCAAACCACTTTTTGATGACTTGGCGAGCTGGTGGTCTGAATTTTTTGTGCTTGAGGTTTAACCTTTTTTGTGTACAAACGAAATGCTCATCCTTGTTAGTTAGTACAGCAGTGCAGGTCCATTTTCAGAGATGCATTAACCCATTAATATTAGTCGCTTTGGTAGCCATAACATGTCCACTACTTTTTGGCTGGTTCTCGACACACTTCAGGGCCGGACCTCCTATATGCATTCCCATACCCCCCCCTCCCC
>NC_041382.1:50997052-51000207 GCF_002162155.2 Triticum dicoccoides
GGCAGGGCTGGAAACTCATCGCGGCGCCATATGTATATGATAGGTGAGTCTTCTTCTTCGCACGGTCAAAACCATATGTATATCATGCTGGACCTCCTATATGCATTACCATACCCCTCCCCCCCGGACAGTCCCCGCCATCTCGAGAGTGAGAACCCTCTTTCTCTATTGTCGGAACCTCACCCGCGCCGATTGGGGGAACCCTCTGTTGCGCGCAAGGACCCATTGCAGGACCCATATGTATATGGCAGCGAATCAAATCGGCCCGCATGTGGTCTCACGGTAGGGCAGTAAACTCATCGCGGCACCCACGACCCCTTTTTTCCCATTCCAAACCAGCCTCGCGTGTGCATGATTAGGCATCTCGCGAAATAACCAAACAGCCCCCAATCTCACGCACACCGATTTTGAGAAAACCCTCTGAGATGCGTGAGGAACATTCTTGGGACAACGATACCAAGAAGGACGTTGGTTTCATACACATTTTGATACCGTAGCACCGAATCGATACCCCCGTCATGACATTTATTTGTCATAACGAGATCCGTTCACCATGCGCCGCGGGGACACTTTTTCATGTTGTTCGTCCATGAAAAACTCATTTAATATATGCATTGACACGTGTCAACCTCTTCCACGCTGTAGAAGTTGGGCGCAAAACGCACCGTTCCATTTTACATGATAGGTGTGTCTTCTTATTTCGCACGGTCAAATCATATGTATATGATGCTGGACCTCCTATATGCATTCCCCCCCACCCCCGGCAGTCCCCGCCATCTAGAGAGTGAGAATCCCTCTTTTTTAATTGTTGGGACCTCACCCACATCAATGGGGGGAACCCTCTGTTGCACGCAAGGAACCTGGCAAGACCATATGTATATGGCGGCGAAACAATCACCCCAGATGTGGTCTCACAGTAGGGGTTTAAACTCATCCCGTCACCCACGGAACAGTTGCCCCTTTTTTCCATTCCAAATCAGCCTCGCGTGTGCATGATTAGGCATCTCCCGAAGGAACCAAACAACCCCCCCCATCTCACCGATGGAGAACCCTCCTTTTTATCGTGTTATAACCTCACGCACACCGATTGAGGAAACCATCTGAGATGCGTGAGGAACATTCGCGGGACAGCTATACCAGAATGGATGTTGGTTTCATAGACATTTGATACTGTAGCACCGAGTCGATCCCCTTGTCATGTCATTTGTTTGTCATAAATGAGACGTGTCCAAATCATATGTATATGGATAGGCGAGTCTTCTTCTTTGCATGGTCAAAACCATATATATGACGCCGGACCTCCTATATGCATTCCCATACCCCCCCCCCACACTCCCCGCCATCTCTCGAGAGAGAACCCTCTTTTTATTGCCGGAACCTCCCCCGCGTCGATGGGGGGAACCCTCTTTTGTGCGCAAGGAACCGTACAACACCCATGTGCCTATATGCATCCCCCTCCCCCTGTTGGGGAACGTAGTAATTTCAAAAAATTTCCTACGAACACGCAAGATCATGGTGATGCATAGCAATGAGAGGGAGAGTGTTGTCCACGTACCCTCGTAGACCGAAAGCGGAAGCGTTAGCACAACGCGGTTGATGTAGTCGTACGTCTTCACGATCCGACCGATCAAGTACCGAACGTACGGCACCTCGGAGTTCAGCACACGTTCAGCCCGATGACGTCCCTCGAACTCCGATCCAGCCGAGTGTTGAGGAAGAGTTTCGTCAGCACGATGGCGTGGTTACGATGATGATGTTCTACCGACGCAGGGCTTCACCTAAGCACCGCTACGATATTATCGAGGTGGACTATGGTGGAGGGGGGCACCACACACGGCTAAAAGATCAACAGATCAATTGTTGTCTCTTTGGGGTGCCCCCCTGCCACCGTATATAAAGGAGCAAGGGAGGAGGAGGCCGGCCCTAGGAGGGGGCGCGCCAAGTGTGGAGTCCTACTAGGACTCCCTAGTCCTAGTAGGATTCCACCTCCCATATGGAATAGGAAAAGAGGAAGGGAAAAGGAGAAGGAAGGAAGGGGGCGCCCCCCTTCCCTAGTCCAATTCAGACCAGACCAAGGGGAGGGGTGCGGCCACCCTTGAGGCCCTTTTCCTTCTTTCCCGTATGGCCCAATAAGGCCCAATACGTATTCCCGTAACTCTCCGGTACTCCGAAAAATACCCGAATCACTCGGAACCTTTCCGATGTTCGAATATAGTCGTCTAATATATCGATCTTTATGTCTCGACCATTTCGAGACTCCTCGTCATGTCCCCGATCTCATCTGGGACTCCGAACTCCTTCGGTACATCAAAACTCATAAACTCATAATATAACTATCATCGAAACTTTAAGCGTGCGGACCCTACGGGTTCGAGAACAATGTAGACATGACCGAGACACGTCTCCGGTCAATAACCAATAGCGGAACCTGGATGCTCATATTGGCTCCCACATATTCTACGAAGATCTTTATCGGTCAGACCGCATAACAACATACGTTGTTCCCTTTGTCATCGGTATGTTACTTGCCCGAGATTCGATTGTCGGTATCTCAATACCTAGTTCAATCTCGTCACTGGCAAGTCTCTTTACTCGTTCCGTAATACATCATCTCGCAACTAACTTATTAGTTGCAATGCTTGCAAGGCTTAAGTGATGTGCATTACCGAGAGGGCCCAGAGATACCTCTCCGACAATCGGAGTGACAAATCCTAATATCGAAATACGCCAACCCAATATGTATCTTCGGAGACACCTGTAGAGCACCTTTATAATCACCCAGTTACGTTGCAACATTTGGTAGCACAGAAAGTGTTCCTCTAGTAAACGGGAGTTGCATAATCTCATAGTCATAGGAACATATATAAGTCATGAGGAAAGCAATAGCAACATACTAAACGATCGGGTGCTAAGCTAACAGAATGGGTCATGTCAATCACACCATGTTTTGAGTATGTTCTTTTTTACATATAAATATGTACGTATTTCACCAATATAACAAAAACTATGGACTCATATGCAATTTTTTCATGTAGCTTGCTTTGAAATATCTTAGATATAGTATATGAACATATTTAAAATAATAAAACAGTATATATAGTACCACATGGTAGTATATGAGATATGTGGGATAACTACCACCGGGTGGTAGGATG
>NC_041382.1:51000740-51003546 GCF_002162155.2 Triticum dicoccoides
GGATTGATCCCTTGATTGTTATGGACCTGCTTAAAGAGAAAAATGATTATGGTACAAGAAAATGTACGTGCTTAGTAGTGAATTTGACTCATGTATAAGAAAAAATAACAACTTGTATGCTTTTCGCCTCAAGAGATATAATTTTATTTGTTACTTCGGTTTATTCGGTTAGCCGTTCGGTTTTTGGGTATATACCATAAAAAACAAGTTCAAAATGGTATGAAAATTTCATATATACCGAAACCATAAACCATAAAAACCGTAAAATTAGTTTGGTTCGGTTTATTTTTGGTATGATTTTTCGGTTCGGTTTCAAAATGCACAGAGTGATACCTCCGTCCTGGTTTATTGGCCCCCTTAATATTTTGTGCCAAATTTTGACTATGAATTTAATTCAATGCATGTCACAAAAATTATTATTGTTGAATTTGATATTAAACGCGAATTTGATATTAATCGCGAATTTGATATTATGATGCTCATGGCTGACATGTTGGCTAAGGTAAGCACCCTATAGTACTAACATCATATTGATAGGACATAGTTCTTCCTTTTTTGCTAGCTAAAAGTCTAAAATGATATTGACTGGTTGCCTTGCGTGGCAGTTACTTTATTTGAGTGGTGTTCTTAGTTCTATCATAGCATCTAGGTTTGGGAAAAGGTGTCGAATTGATCTAAAATATATAGTGCATATTTTTGGTTTTGTACTTTTGAATGACAGGAGTATGGCTTCTTGGCCTCTACAACCCATGGTCCAAAGAAGGCTCGTAGCAACGCACACACATATGTATACTAGTACTAATAAAGCACGCATTGATTTTGTCGGGTTCATCGTCGCAACACTTTTGCAAAAACATCCTTGTGGTTTTCGGTAATTAACCCGCAACCCCTTTACAAGGGGATCTGAGAAAACGTTTCATTCTTACAAAAAGGCCCCTGCATTTGAGAGTATTCAACCCATGATCCTTACGTTTCTTTTTTGTAGGGGCGGCCATGGCAGGGAGGGGAGTGGACACTGCGCTCCGGCACCGAATCCGCATTAGGCGGCGGTAGGGAGGCGGGAGCCGAGCGCGAAGACGAAGGAGGCTCGCCCTTCGAGCGGGAAGGGTCGGGGTGCCGCCCACGACGCAGACCTACGCCCACGCCAATCTGATTCCGTACGCCCTATCCCTCTCACCCCCTTCCTCTCTCAACCGCCGCCAGAGGACCTCACCTCCTTCCACGACCCTCCGCATGCCGGCGATGGCTCAGGTGGCATGCCCCTCTCGACCCTCTTCCGTCCGCGCCACTCCACCTACCGTCGGCAACCTTGGAGCACTATCAGGCGACTGCCCGGCCTGGAGAGTGGTCAGGCGGCTACTTGGTGGTGGTCTGCTTCGTTGCGGCGCCGATGCCTAGAGGAGGGACGGTTAGCATAGAAGCCAAACTCCAAGAACGGAGGTAGTGCCCTCACCCATGAGCAGCACTGCAAGAGGTTCAACTGTTGGGGAACACAGTAATTTCAAAAAAATTCCTACGCACACGTAAGATCATGGTGATGCATAGCAACGAGCAGGAGAGTGTTGTCCATGTACCCTCATAGACCGTAAGCGGAAGCGTTATGACAACGCGGTTGATGTAGACGTACGTCTTCACGATTCGACCGATCCAAGTACCGAACGCACGACACCTTTCAGCACGCATTCAGCTCGATGACGTCCCTCGTACTCTTGATCCAGTTGAGGCCGAGGGAGAGTTTCGTCAGCACGATGGCGTGGTAGCGGTGATGATGAAGTTACAGATGCAGGGCTTCGCCTAAGCACTACGACGATATGACCGAGGTGTGTAACTGTGGAGGGGGGCACCGCACACGGTTAAGAAATCAACTTGTGTGTCTATGGGGTGCCCCCTGGCCACGTATATAAAGGATGGAGGGAGGAGGAGGCCGGCCCTCATAGGGCGCGCCCAAGTGTGGAGTCCTACTAGGACTCCCTAGTCCTAGTAGGATTCCACCTCCCACATGGAATAGGAAAAGGGGAAGGGGGAAGGAGAAGGAAGGAAGGGGGCGCCCCCTTTCCCTAGTCCAATTCAGACCAATCCATGGGGAAGGGGCGCGGCCACCCTTCAGGCCTTTCTCTCCTTTCCCGTATGACCCATTAAGGCCCAATACGAATTCCGGTAACTCTCCGGTACTCCGGAAAATACCCGAATCACTCAGAACCTTTCCGATGTCCGAATATAGCCTTCCAATATATCGATGTTTACGTCTCAACCATTTCGAGACTCCTCGTCATATCCATGATCTCATCTGGAACTCTGAACTATCTTCGGTCATCAAATCACATAACTCTTTAATACAAATCGTCATCAAACGTTAAGCGTGCGGACCCTATGGGTTCGAGAACTATGTAGACATGACCGAGACACATTGTGACGCCCGGATAATTAAGCTACAGTGATTCCCCGCTAATGATGCCGCGTCACCACGGTTACTGTGATAAACTCTCGATAGTTCGGAACCAAAACAAATTCAAAATTTAAATAAAAGAAAACAATAAAAGTTTTCAAAAATTAAAACAAAAATGTTCGGTGGTTGCCAAATATTACAAAGATAATTATGGTGTAAGGTTCACAATTTTATAAAATGCCTAAGTGTTTATAAATAAATAAAAACAGAAAAGAAAATAAATAAAGAGAAAACAGAAAACAATACAAAAAAAAAGAGAAACCCCCCCTGGACCCTGGCCCAACTGGGCCGACCCCAGGCCCAGTCGGCCACCCCCATAACCCCCCACGCCCCAAACCCTAACCTACCCACTCCCCACTC
>NC_041382.1:51004087-51011108 GCF_002162155.2 Triticum dicoccoides
CCTAGTCCCCTCCTGAACGCCGTCGACGCCCTTGGCCTCCCCGTCGCCGGCTCCGGCCGCCCCCTCGCGGTCCCGCGGTGCGCCGTCCGCGGCCATGCCGTTCCCGGCCTCCCTCTCTCCTCTCCTCGCCCGAGCCGCTCGCCGGCGAGCACGCCGCCGCCCTTGCCTGCTCGACACCGCCGCTCGCCGGTACGGGCCGGTCCTCCCCCGACCTCGTCGGCCCCCGCCCCGGGCTGTCGTGCCTGTCGTCGCCCCGTGCGCCCTTGGGCGAGCGCCCGCTCGGGCTGGCGCCCGACGCCCATCTCCACCCCAGCACCCGTTAGCCCGAACCGCTGTGGCCCCTTTGGCCCAATGACACAGGGGCCCACGCCCCAGAACTTAAAAAAAAAGGGGAATTAAAAAAAATAATATTTGTTAAATAAATAAATAATAATTAAATTAATTAATTGATTAAGGAATTAATTAAGTTAATTAATCATAATTAGATTAACCTAATTAACTAATTAGTTTAATTAAACTGTAATTAGATTAACCTAAACCCTAATTAATTTAAATAGAGAATGACAGGTGGGTCCCACTGGACCCACATGTCAGGGTTGACTCAGTCAACCCCTGTTGACTGCTGACGTCAGCATGACATCATGCTGACGTCATAAATACATTTTTTTTGAATTAATTAAATAAATAATTAAATTCTAAAATTGTTAAAATCTTTTAAAAATCATATCTTTTAATCCGTAACTCGGATTAAAATATTTTCAACATGAAAG
The DNA here is from genome assembly GCF_002162155.2 of Triticum dicoccoides. NCBI lineage: Eukaryota > Viridiplantae > Streptophyta > Magnoliopsida > Poales > Poaceae > Triticum > Triticum dicoccoides. The sequence continues at coordinate 51,004,858 of NC_041382.1, forward strand.
TTGCTCAGAACGACGAGACGAATCCGGCTACGCGGTCCGTTCGTCCGCCACACACCCCTAACCTATCAAACCCGCAACTTTCCCCCTCCGGCTCCTCTGCCCGAAAACACGAAACACCGGGAATACTTTCCCGGGGGTTTTCCCCCCTTCACCGGTATCACCTACTACCGCGTTAGGGCACACCGAACACCGCGTATTGCCTTGATATATTTTGTGGTGCTTTGTTTGCTATGTATTCATTATTTCTTCCCCCTCTTCTCTCCGGTAGACTACGAGACCGACGCTGCTGCTGACCAGTTCGACTACGGAGTTGACGACCCCTCTCTCTTGCCAGAGCAACCAGGCAAGCCCCCCCTTTGATCACCAGATATCGCCTATTCTCCTCTATACTGCTTGCATTAGAGTAGTGTAGCATGTTACTGCTTTCGTTAATCCTATTCTGATGCATAGCCTGACATTGTCGCTACATCTGTTGATACCTTACCTGCAATCCTAAATGCTTAGTATAGGATGCTAGTTTATCATCATTGGCCCTACATTCTTGTCAGTCTGCCTTGCTATACTATCGGGCCGTGATCACTTGGGAGGTGATCACGGGTATATACTATACATACATACATACTATACAGATGGTGACTAAAGTCGGGTCAGCTCATTGAGTACCCGCAAGTGATTCTGACGAGGGGGCTGAAAGGACAGGTGGCTCCATCCCGGTAGAGGTGGGCCTGGGTTCCCGACGGCCCCCGACTGTTACTTTGTGGTGGAGCGGCAGGGCAGGTTGAGACCACCTAGGAGACAGGTGGGCCTGGCCCTGTTTGGCGTTCGCGGATACTTAACACGCTGAACGAGATCTTGGTATTTGATCTGAGTCGGCTACGAGCCTATACGCACTAACCATCTACGTGGGAGTAGTTATGGGTATCCCGACGTCGTGGTATCAGTCGAAGCACTTCAGACGTCAGCGACGGAGCGGCGCGCGCCGAATTGGACTGGAACGCCACTAGGCTAGGTCTGCTTTCGGCCGCGTACGCAACGTGCAGGTGTGCTATGGGCGATGGGCCCAGACCCCTGTGCGCTTAGGTTTAGACCGGCGTGCTGGCCTCTCTGTTTTGCCTAGGTGGGGCTGCGACGTGTTGATCTTCCGAGGCCGGGCATGACCCAGGAAAGTGTGTCCGGCCAAATGGGATCGAGCGTGTTGGGTTATGTGGTGCACCCCTGCAGGGAAGTTAATCTATTCGAATAGCCGTGATCTTCGGTAACAGGACGACTTGGAGTTGTACCTTGACCTTATGACAACTAGAACCGGATACTTAATAAAACACACCCTTCCAAGTTCCACAGACAACCCGGTGATCGCTTTTCCGCAGGGCGACGAGGAGAGGATTGCCGGGTAGGATTATGCTATGCGATGCTACTTGGAGATGCTACTTGGAGATGCTACTTGGAGGACTTAAATCTACTCTCTTATACTTGATGCAAGACGGAGGCTGCCAGAAGCGTAGTCTTCGACAGGATTAGCTATCCCCCTCTTATTCTGGCATTCTGCAGTTCAGTCCACTGATATGGCCTCCTTACACATATACCCATGCATATGTAGTGTAGTTCCTTGCTTGCGAGTACTTTGGATGAGTACTCACGGTTGCTTTCTCCCCCCTTTTCCCCTTTCCTTTCTTCCTGGTTGTCGCAACCAGATGCTGGAGTCCAGGAGCCAGACGCCACCGTCGACGACGACCCCTACTACACCGGAGGTGCCTACTACTACGTGCTGCCCGCTGACGATGTCCAGGAGTAGTTAGGAGGATCCCAGGCAGGAGGCCTGCGCCTCTTTCGATCTGTATCCCAGTTTGTGCTAGCCTTCTTAAGGCAGACTTGTTTAACTTATGTCTGTACTCAGATATTGTTGCTTCCGCTGACTCGTCTATGATCGAGCACTTGTATTCGAGCCCTCGAGGCCCCTGGCTTGTATTATGATGCTTGTATGACTTATTTTATTTGTAGAGTTGTGTTGTGATATCTTCCCGTGAGTCCCTGATCTTGATCGTACACATTTGCGTGCATGATTAGTGTACGGTCAAATCGGGGGCGTCACAAGTTGGTATCAGAGCCGACTGCCTGTAGGAATCCCCCTTTCCAACTCCTTGGCCGAAGTCGAGTCTAGTCGTTGAAAAACTTTTACTAACATGGCTGTGTGGCCCATGGGCCCACGTCGCCATCGGGTGGTAGTAGGATCTTTTACTCCTCGACCAATACTCTGGGACTCTGATCTCTCTACTATTCGGGTTAAATGAATTTGCTAACTCTAAGATTAGGATCTCGTGATCGCATCCACCCGGAGAGCCCCTTACTGCAGAGGATGGCCTGCTACATCAGAAGGTTCCGAAGATACTCTCTGATGTTCTCTCGAGAATTTGTGCCCATCACTTTTGCTATTCCTGACCACCGATAAATTCGTATGGATAACTACTTACACTTGCCATTCATACGATCATCCCCCATTGATCTTGTTATTACAAGATACCCCGAAGTTTTCTCTAGTGTTCCGAAATACTTTGTGCCTACTGCCTAGCAGTTCTTTGCCACATGAATACCCCTTCAAATAAATCCTTGCACTTGTCGAGTATCCGCTCATCCCTAGTTGTTCATGTGTTTCACAATGGTCTTCGAAATACTATTTGATCCTCCAAAAATCCTTAATAGCTTATTGCTCTGCAATACTTGTCTGCTTGCATTATGGATGCTTTCCATTGGCAATATTCGTTAGTATCCTTAGGCATCGTCATTTTGATCCTATTGATTCAGCATGTGTGCGAATACACGCAATCATCATTGATCCTTATAAATTACCTTTCCGGCTGAGCTTCCATTCTTTTAACTGGAATTGGTTCTCGACCAATCCAATTGTCGTTGATTGTACCCTAAGGCTATTCAACTTATCCATCCCTAATCAGAGCATTGCTTCTGCTCCCTTGACTTGGAAATCATATTCCTTTGCATTTGACAATTGAGTTAGTCAGTTGTTTCTATAATTTGATCTCCTTGCATTCTTCTTCCACTAGTTGAGTACCGATGCTCATGTCAGATCCCTTGTGGACCACCAGATCCTTTGTTGGATTTTATCTGACAACGCCCTTCATATTCAATAAACTTGTGAGCCTTTTCTCGGATACATAATGCCTTTGGTAAATTGTATCGTCTGCTTTCTCAACCATGCTCTGCCTTCGAGCTTGAGTTAATTACTTCTAAAAGATTCTGGTATAGGATTCTAAGATGCCCCGATGGGTTGAACGTATACCTTCCTTAATTTGTGTGAACCCAAGAGTTTTCATGGGTCATAACGTTCCGGTATTCCGCAAGTTAAACTTTCAAACTCTAAACATTCTTAACTTAGAGTAGTAAATGAGAAGTTGTGTATTGGAGAAGTGGGAGTCGACCTTGAACCTTGCGTTCATGCCCATGGACACGATGCTAACCTTATCATGGGTGCTCCTCTTAAACCCTCTTTGGTATAAGTTCTTATATCTAGGATTCGGCCTTTTGGAATCGTGGTTCCGGCCATGTTCTCCTTTTTAATACCGTTTCTTGGACAAGTTGAAGTACTTGTCTTCTGCAGATCATTGCACCTGTCCAACCTTTACTTTGCTCTACTGTTGAGTATTAAGCTCTGGTATATTAAGAATATCATGGAACTGCATAACTTATTATGGGTTCTTCATCAACTATTAATTCTCACTGATTCCAATTTTCTCGGGTTCTGGGTTGTCGTCAATCGAGAACACCGATTCCACATTTCGGTTCGATAACCCTAAGTAATTTTCGTTGCTTATGAGTTTAATATTCCTTCCCATCATTCCTAGCCTGTTTGGCTATATCTTTATCGTGATGATTTTAACTGTGTTACCCGGCCCTTCTTCTCGGAGCACAATTTTCGACGATGAACTAACCTTACGTCGATCCTCATCGTCATATCATTTCGCCCTAAACAACAAGCTTGAGTTCGAGTTCGTGTCGTAACTGTGGTTCCAATAACCTCTTGCTTCATCATTCCTTTGACTGGATGTCGTCGCTGATTGACTACATCTGCATGAAATCTCTCGACAATTGTGTCGTGATCATCATCAACCTTATGAGCTCTTCCAGGAATTCAATTGAATTCATGATGGGTAATACCATCCTTGCCCCTCGATGATTCCTGTTCTCATCGACCACTTTATTGCCTTCCGTTCAACACAACTTGTTCGTGTTTGGTGTAAACCTTGAGATCACTGCTACCCAGCAGTTGATCTTCCTTACCTCGGAAGTATTACCATCTCTTTTTGTCAAGAATGTGGTGAGAATTTCACCACCTCTTAATAATTCTTGATATCATAATACTTCTTGCCATCTTCGTTCATTCCTTGGTCCCCGTATTGTTTTCAACCGGAATACCGACAATGGAGCTATGACGTGTGAATTCAAAACTTCTAACAACCCTATTGCTTTGAAGTGAATGGGAGATAGTTCATTCTAAGTCCTTCGCTGATTGAATCACCATTCTGACATTGGTCGTGCAACCCAACCCATATTTCGGGCGCACATTTCAACCAATGTTTAATTGTGTATGTTTTCCTCGAGCATACTTCCTTATATCAGTTGATCTGACAAATGTTATCTCCTTGTTCACTTAATGGTGGAAATCCATCTTTTGGGAATCTCGGTGAACTGCCGTTGAGTTCACCCGACACCTCCTTGTCCTCTCCCTGGTTTAATGGTGAACTATTGCTTCAGAAAACCGCTCCCATAGTTCATTTCCCGAGAAGCTTGCAATGCCATTTCAACGATTTGTGTTGCGCCTTTTCTTCTCGGACATCCTGAGTCTCAGGTATCCTGACACCAATCGGATCTGAATCTCGGTTAGATATGATGGTTGGAACATTTTTCCCAAGAGTTATAACATTGGTCCTTATATATCGGTAAGGTGATGTCATGCCTAGCACACCTGGTCGGAGGACCTAGTGTTAAGGTTTCCTTTCCAGCAAGGTTTTCCATTCTTCCATAAGGAAATTGTAATGCTTATTCTATAGGTTGTTCCTGGTGAATCCTTTGTATATCCAAGTCCGACCTTTGCTGGAAGACCATGTCAATGCTATCTCGAAGCATGTCTGTGATACTCCGATTTTCAACAAGAACATTTAAAGCAAATGCTAAATTTTTCTTATCAATTATCCAAACACCTTTGTATGGGTAGTGTCATGAAATTTCTCTCCCCTTACCTAAAGGGTTTTCTACATGATATCCTGCCACGGATACCATGCTCTGCTTATCCTTGGGAAGGATATATCCCTGAATTATTGACTAAGACACATTTTTCCTTTCCATCGCCTGATTAATCTGATAATCATATGTCCTTTCCATTGTTTGGTTTAACCTTTCTTGAGGTCTATATGATCTAAGCAGTAATATTCTTCTGCTTATGTAAACACCTTGGTGTACGACCGTGTCAGTAAGACCCTGTTACTATTGTTGATGACATTTCGGTAGCCACCGATGGACGAGAACCTTGCCTATTGGCCCGCCTCGTTCAACGAGCAGGATAATGGTTCTCTTCGTCCCTCGCCCTTGGTACCGATGTTGTTGCCGACATAACCAACATATTATCCTCTGGCATGCCTTGCTTACATGATCGTGCAAGATGTCACTGTCCTTCCTACTTTTAATCCACATGGTGGGCCCATAACCCACAGCTCCACAGGATCGAAACCTGACTCTCCTGTACCCCCCTGTACCCAAGGTTGTTCCTCGCGCGTGGCCTCGTATGTAATTCATGAGCCACCTTCAATCTGGTATCAGACAAATACTTATTCTCGTGGCTTCGAACCCCTTTCACGCCACATATCAGACATCGAACGATTGCCTGCCCGCTCGAAACTTCCCAGGATACCTCCTTACTCTGCTCTTGATATTTTCTTAAGTTTCAATTCGAGAGTTACTTCCGCCACCCTCCCCGATGTTATCGACCAGATAGTCAAACCTGCAGAGGTCCATTCTCTCGGGATACCCACCCTTTATCCTTTCGTAAGTACGATGGAACCCCGAAGAAAGGACGACAAACTTCATCATGATGACCCGAAGGAGAGGACGGAAGACATCAATGTAATGGGTCGACCTCTTCGAGAAGAGCTACTATGATCGAGAAGAATCGTTAGAATTTCGTAACCAGACCCCTTCCCCCTTATAACCGATCCTAAATCTCGGGACGAGATTTCTTGTAGTGG
>NC_041382.1:51014308-51023145 GCF_002162155.2 Triticum dicoccoides
CGACGGAGCGGCGCGCGCCGGATTGGAACGTAAGCCTGCTCTTGTATTAAGGGGGCTAGTTCTGCTTCCGGCCGCCCTCGCAACGTGCAGGTGTGCTATGGGCGATGGGCCCAGACCCCTGTGCGCTTAGGTTTAGACCGGCGTGCTGGCCTCTCTGTTTTGCCTAGGTGGGGCTGCGACGTGTTGATCTTCCGAGGCCGGGCATGACCCAGGAAAGTGTGTCCGGCCAAATGGGATCGAGCGTGTTGGGCTATGTGGTGCACCCCTGCAGGGAAGTTAATCTATTCGAATAGCCGTGATCTTCGGTAACAGGACGACTTGGAGTTGTACCTTGACCTTATGACAACTAGAACCGGATACTTAATAAAACACACCCTTCAAAGTTCCACAGACAACCCGGTGATCACTTTTCCGCAGGGCGACGAGGAGAGGATCGCCGGGTAGGTTTATGCTATGCGATGCTACTTGGAGATGCTACTTGGAGGACTTCAATCTACTCTCTTCTACATGCTGCAAGACGGAGGTTGCCAGAAGCGTAGTCTTCGACAGGATTAGCTATCCCCCTCTTATTCTGGCATTCTGCAGTTCAGTCCACCGATATGGCCTCCTTACACATATACCCATGCATATGTAGTGTAGTTCCTTGCTTGCGAGTACTTTGGATGAGTACTCACGGTTGCTTTCTTCCCCCTTTTTCCCCTTTCCTTTCTTTCTGGTTGTCGCAACCAGATGCTGAAGTCCAGGAGCCAGACGCCACCGTCGACGACGACCCCTACTACACCGGAGGTGCCTACTACTACGTGCTGCCCGCTGACGACGATCTGGAGTAGTTAGGAGGATCCCAGGCAGGAGGCCTGCGCCTCTTTCGATCTGTATCCCAGTTTGTGCTAGCCATCTTATGGCAACTTGTTTAACTTATGTCTGTACTCAGATATTGTTGCTTCCGCTGACTCGTCTATGATCGAGCACTTGTATTCGAGCCCTCGAGGCCCCTGGCTTGTATTATGATGCTTGTATGACTTATTTTATTTGTAGAGTTGTGTTGTGATATCTTCCCGTGAGTCCCTGATCTTGATCGTACACGTTTGCGTGCATGATTAGTGTACGATTGAATCGGGGGCGTCACAAGTTGGTATCAGAGCCGACTGCCTGTAGGAATCCCCCTTTCCAACTCCTTGGCCGAAGTCGAGTCTAGTCAACTCAACAAGTACCATCGGAGTGACAAATCCTAATCTCGATCTATGCCAACTCAACAAGTACCATCGGAGACACCTGTAGAGCACCTTTATGATCACCCAGTTACGTTGTGACGTTTGATAACACACAAAGTGTTCCTCCGGTATTTGGGAGTTGCATAATCTCACAGTCATAGGAACATGTATAAGTTATGAAGAAAGCAATAGCAACAAACTAAATGATCATAGTGCTAAGCTAACGGATGGGTCATGTCAATCACATCATTCTCTAATGATATGATCCCGTTCATCAAATGACAACTCATGCCAATGGCTAGGAAACTTAACCATCTTTGATCAACGAGCTAGTATAGTAGAGGCATACTAGTGACACTCTGTTTGTCTATGTATTCACACATGTACTAAGTTTCCAGTTTATACAATTCTAGCATGAATAATACACATTTATCATGAAATAAAGAAATAAATAATAACTTTATTATTGCCTCTAGGGCATATTTCCTTCAGTCTCCCACTTGCACTAGAGTCAATAATCTGGTTCACACCGCCATGTGATTTAACACCAATAGTTCACATCACCATGTGATTAACACCCATAGTTGACATCGTCATGTGACCAATTCCCAAAGGGTTTACTAGAGTCAATAATCTAGTTCACATCGCTATGTGGTTAACACCCATAGAGTACTAAGGTGTGATCATGTTTTGCTTGTGAGAGAAGTTTAGTCAACGTGTCTGCCACATTCAGAGTCGTATGTATTTTGCAAATATTCTATGTCTATAATGCTCTGCACGGAGCTACTCTAGCTAAATGCTCCCACTTCCAATATGTATCCAGACCGAGACTCAGAGTCATCCAAATGACGAACTCTTTATCACCTCCATAACCGAGAAATATTTCCTTAGTCCTCTAAGGATAATTTTGACAAATGTCCAGTGATCTACTCTTATATCACTATTGTACTCCCTTGCCAAACTCAGGGCAGGGTATACAATAGGTCTGGTACATAGCATGGCATACTTTATAGAACCTATGGCTGAGGCATAGGGAATGACTTTCATTCTCTCTCTCTCTTCTACCGTGGTCGGGTTTTGAGTCTTTACTGAACTTCACACCTTGCAATACAGGCAAGAACTCCTTCTTTGATTGTTCCATTTTGAACTACTTCAAAATCTTGTCAAGGTATGTACTCATTGAAAAAACTTATCAAGCATCTTGATCTATCTCTATAGATCTTGATGCTTAATATGTAAGCAGCTTCACCGAGGTCTTTCTTTTGAAAAACTCTTTTCAAATACTCCTTTATGCTTTCCAGAAAATTCTACATTATTTCCGATCCACAATATGTCATTCACATATACTAATCAGAAAGGCTGTAGTGCTCCCACTCACTTTTTGTAAATACAGGCTTCACCGCAAGTCTGTATAAATGTATATGCTTTGATCAACTCATCAAAGCGTATATTCCAACTCCGAGATGCTTGCACTAGTCCATAGATGGATCACTAAAGCTTGCACACTTTGTTAGCACCTTTAGGATTGACAAAACCTTCTTGTTGTATCATATACAATTCTTATTTTAAGAAATCCATTAAGGAATGCTGTTTTGACATCCATTTGCCAGATTTCATCAAATGTGGCAATTGCTAACATGATTCGGACAGACTTAAGCATCGCTATGAGTGAGAAAATCTCATCGTAGTCAACGCCTTGAACTTGTCGAAAACCTTTTGCGACAATTCGAGCTTTGTAGATAGTAACACTACTATCAGCGTCCGTCTTCCTCTTGAAAATCCATTTATTCTCAATGGCTTGCTGATCATCGAGCAAGTCAACCAAAGTCCATACTTTGTTCTCATACATGGATCTCATCTCAGATTTCATGGCCTCAAGCCATTTTGCGGAATCTGGGTTCATCATCGCTTCCTCATAGTTTGTAGGCTCATCATGGTCTATTAACATGACTTCCAGAACAGGATTACCGTACCACTCTTGTGCGGATCATACTCTGGTTGACCTACGAGGTTTGGTAGTAACTTGATCTGAAGTTTCATGATCATCATCATTAACTTCCTCACTAATTGGTGTAGGAATCACTGGAACTGATTGCTGTGATGAACTACTTTCCAATTCGGAAGAAGGTACAATTACCTCATCAAGTTATACTTTCCTCCCACTCACTTCTTTCGAGAGAAACCCCTTCTCTAGAAAGGATCCATTTTTTAGCAACGAATATCTTGCCTTTGGATCTGTGATAGAAGGTGTACCCAACAGTCTCCTTTGGGTATCCTATGAAGATGCACTTATCCGATTTGGGTTTGAGCTTATCAGGCTGAAACTTTTTCACATAAGCATCGCAACCCCAAACTTTAAGAAACGACAACTTTGGTTTCTTGCCAAACCACAGTTCGTACGGTGTCGTCTCAACGAATTTAGATGGTGCCCTATTTAATGTGAATGTAGCTGTCTCTAATGCACAACCCCAAAATGATAGTGGCAAATGGGTAAGAGACATCATAGATCGCACCATATCTAATAAAGTGCGGTTACGATGTTCGGACACACCATTACGCTGTGGTGTTCCAGGTGGCCTGAGTTGCGAAACTATTCCACATTGTTTCAAATGAAGACCAAACTCATAACTCAAATATTCACCTCCACGATCAGATCGTAGAAACTTTATTTTCTTGTTACGATGATTTTTCACTTCACTCTGAAATTCTTTTAACTTTTTCAAATGTTTCAAACTTATGTTTCATCAAGTAGATATGCTCATATCTGCTCAAATCATCTGTGAAGGTCAGAAAATAACGATACCCGCCGCGAGCCTCAACACTCATCAGACCACATACATCAGTATGTATTATTTCCAATAAGTCAGTTGCTCGCTCCATTGTTCCGGAGAACGGAGTCTTAGTCATCTTTCCCATGAGGCATGGTTCGCAAGCATCAAGTGATTCATAATCAAGTGATTGCAAAAGCGCATCAATATGGAGTTTCTTCATACGCTTAACACCAATATGACCTAAACGACAGTGCATAAATAAGTTGCACTATCATTATTAATTTTGCATCTTTTGGCTTCAATATTATGAATATATGTATCATTACGATCGAGATTCAATAAACCATTTATATTGAGTGTATGACCATAGAAGGTTTTATTCATGTAAATAGAACAACAATTATTCTTTAAATTAAATGAATAACCGTATTGAAATAAACATGATCCAATCATATTCATGCTCAACGCAAACACCAAATAACATTTATTTTAGGTTCAACACTAATCCTGAAGGTAAAGGAGTGTGCGATGGTGATCTTATCAACCTTGGAATCACTTCCAACACACATCATCAACTCGCCCTTAACTAGTCTCTGTTTATTTTGCAACTCCTGTTTCGAGTTACTACTCTTAGCAACTGAACTAGTATCAAATACTGAGGGGTTGCTATAAACACTAGTAAAGTACACATCAATAACATGTAAATCAAATATACCTTTGTTCACTTTTCCATCCTTCTTATCTGCCAAATACTTGGGGTAGTTCCGCTTCCAGTGACCAGTCCCTTTGTAGTAGAAGCACTTAGTCTCAGGCTTAGGTCCAGACTTGGGCTTCTTCACTTGAGCAGCAACTTGCTTGCCGTTCTTCTTGAAGTTCCCCTTCTTCCCTTTGCCCTTTTTCTTGAAACTAGTGGTCTTGTCAACCATCAACACTTGATGTTTTTCTTGATTTCTACCTTCGCCGATTTTAGCATCGCGAAGAGCTTGGGAATTGTTTTTGTCATCCCTTGCATATTATAGTTCATCACGAAGTTCTAGTAACCTTGTGATAGTGACTAGAGAACTTAGTCAATTACTATCTTATCTGGAAGATTAACTCCCACTTGATTCAAGCAATTATAGTACCTAGACAATCTGAGCACATGCTCACTGGTTGAGCTATTCTCCTCCATCTTGTAGGCAAAGTACTGCCAGTGTTCTCATACCTCTCAACACGGGCATGAGTATGAAATACCAATTTCAACTCTTAGAACATCTTATATGCTCCGTGGCGTTCAAAACATTTTTGAAGTCCCGGTTCTAAGCCGTAAAGCATGGTGCACTAAACTATCAAGTAGTCATCATACCGAGCTTTTGTCAAAACGTTCATAACATCTGCATCTGCTCCTGCAATAGTTCTGTCACCTAGCGGTGCATCAAGGACATAATACTTCTGTGCAGCAATGAGGACAATCCTCATATCACGGAGCTAGTCCGCATCTTTGCTACTAACATCTTTCAACTTATTTTTTCCTAGGAATATATCAAAAATATACGGGGAACTACATCGCGAGCTATTGATCTACAACATAGATATGCAAATACTATCAGGACTAAGTTCATGATAAATTAAAGTTCAATTAATCATATTACTTAAGAACTCCCACTTAGATTCACATCCCTCTAATCATCTAAGTGATCACATGATCCAAATCAACTAAACCATGCCCGATCATCATGTGAGATGGAGTAGTTTTCAATGGTGAACATCACTATGTTGATCATATCTACTATATGATTCACGCTCGACCTTTCGGTCTCAGTGTTCCGAGGCCATATCTGCATATGCTAGGCTCATCAAGTTTAACCCGAGTATTCTGCATGTGCAAAACTGGCTTGCACCCGTTGTATGTGAACGTAGAGCTTATCACACCCGATCATCACGTGGTGTCTCAGCATGAAGAACTGTCGCAATGGTGCATACTCAGGGAGAACACTTATACCTTGAAATTTTAGTAAGGGATCATCTTATAAAGCTATCGCCGAACTAAGCAAAATAAGATGTATAAAAGATAAACATCACATGCAATCAAAATATGTGACATGATATGGCCATCATCATCTTGTGCTTTTGATCTCCATCTCCAAAGTACTGTCATGATCTCCATTGTTACCGGCATGACACCATGATCTCCATCATCTTGATCTTTTATCAACGTGTCGTCACATGGTCGTCTCACCAGCTATTGCTTTTTGCAACTATTGCTATCACATAGCGATAAAGTAAAGCAATTATATGGCACTCTCATCTTATGCAATAAAGAGACAACCATAAGGCTCCTGCCAGTTGCCGATAACTTTAACAAAACATGATCATCTCATACAACAATTTATATCTCATCATGTCTAGACCATGTCACATCACAACATACCCTGCAAAAACAAGTTAGACGTCCTCTACTTTGTTGTTGCAAGTTTTACGTGGCTGCTACGGGCTGAGCAAGAATCGTTCTTACCTAGGCATTAAAAACACAATGATTTTTCGTCAAGTATGTGTTGTTTTAACCTTTAATAAGGACCGGGCGTAGCCACACTAGATTCAACTAAAGTTGGAGAAACTGACACCCGCCAGCCACCTGTGTGCGAAGCACGTCGGTAGAACCAGTCTCGCATAAGCGTGCGCGTAATATCGGTCCGGGCCGCTTCATCCAACAATACCGCCGAATCAAAGTATGACATGCTGGTAAGCAGTACGACTATTATCGCCCACAACTCACTTGTGTTCTACTCGTGCATATAACATCTACGCTTAGACCTGGCTCGGATGCCACTGTAGGGGAACGCAGTAATTTCCTACACACACGCAAGATCATGGTGATGCATAGCAATGAGCGGGAGAGTGTTGTCCACGTACCCTCGTAGACCGTAAGCGGAAGCGTTATGACAACGCGGTTGATGTAGTCATACGTCTTCATGATTCGACCGATCCAAGTACCGAATGCACGGCACCTCCGAGTTCAGCACACATTCAGCTCGATGACGTCCCTCATACTCTTGATCCAGTTGAGGCCAAGGGAGAGTTCTGTCAGCACGATGGCGTGGTGATGGTGATGATGAAGTTACCGACGCGGGCTAAGCACTACGGCGATATGACGGAGGTGTGTAACTGTGGAGAGGGGGGCACCGCACACGGCTAAGAAATCAACTTGTGTGTCTATGGGGTGCCCCCTAGCCACGTATATAAAGGATGGAGGGAGGAGGAGGAAGTCCCTCATAGGGCGCGTCCAAGTGTGGAGTCGTACTAGGACTCCCTAGTCCTAGTAGGATTCCACCTCCCACATGGAATAGGAAAAGGGGAAGGGAGAAGGAGAAGGAAGGAAGGGGGCGCCCCCTTTCCCTAGTCCATTTTATACCAGTCCATGAGGAAGGGGTGCGGCCACCCTTGAGGCCTTTCTCTCCTTTCCCGTATGGCCCATTAAGGCCCAATACGAGTTCCCGTAACTCTCCAATACTCCGAAAAATACCCGAATCACTCGGAACCTTTCCGATGTCTGAATATAGCCTTCCAATATATCGATCTTTACGTCTCGACCATTTCGAGACTCCTCCTCATGTCCATGATCTCATCCGGAACTCTGAACTATCTTCGGTCATCAAATCACATAACTCTTTAATACAAATCGTCATCAAACGTTAAGCGTGCGGACCCTACGGGTTCGAGAACTATGTAGACATGACCAAGACACATCTCGAGTCAATAACCAATAGCAGAACCTGGACGCTCATATTGGCTCCCACATATTCTACGAAGATCTTTATCGGTCAAACCGCATAACTACATACGTTGTTCCCTTTGTCATCGGTATGTTACTTGCCCGAGATTCAATCGTCGGTATCTCAATACCTAGTTTAATCTCGTTACCGGCAATTCTCTTTACTCATTCCGTAATACATCATCCTGCAACTAACTCATTAGTCACATTGCTTGCAAGGCTTATAGTGATGTGCATTACCGAGAGGGCCCAGAGATACCTCTCCGACAATCGGAGTGACAAATCCTAATCTCGATCTATGCCAACTCAACAAGTACCATCGGAGACACCTGTTGATCACCTTTATGATCACCCAGTTACGTTGTGACGTTTGGTAACACATAAAGTGTTCCTCCGGTATTCGGAAGTTGCATAATCTCATAGTCATAGGAACATGTATAGGTTATGAAGAAAGCAATAGCAACAAACTAAACGATCATAGTGCTAAGCTAACGGATGGGTCATGTCAATCACATCATTCTCTAATGATGTGATCCCGTTCATCAAATGACAACTCATGTCAATCGCTAGGAAACTTAACAATCTTTGATCAACGAGCTAGTCAAGTAGAGGCATACTAGTGACACTTTGTTTGTCTATGTATTCACACATGTACTAAGTTTCTGGTTAATACAATTCTAGCATGAATAATAAACATTTATCATGAAATAAGGAAATAAATAATAACTTTATTATTGCCTCTAGGGCATATTTCCTTCATCAACCCCTTTTCTTTCCTTTTCCCGAATCCCAATTGGATCCGCCACATCACGGTTGGTTGAATTTTAATCTTGAAGGGCAAGGGAAGAAGCCTGGAAAACTTGGAAGGTAGTTATGTAGCCATAATGCAACATATTGCCTGTTTCCTTTTGGCTGATGCAAAAAATGCTTGCTGCAGAATGTAGATTGATAAATGTCTAAATGTTGAGTCATTTCTTGGTGAAGTTGGTGCATATTCTTATGTTTATTATGTTAGTGAACTTCAAAATATGCCATAATAAAAACTTCAGAACATGCACCTCAAGTTCTTATATGAGACATCTCTGATTATTCTTATGCAGTGCC
>NC_041382.1:51023397-51031869 GCF_002162155.2 Triticum dicoccoides
ACAAAAATTCATAATCTAAACTCTCTCTCAAATTTTTTTGTGCATGCATGTGACAATCTTGGGGGAAGGGGGGTGGCACAACCCCCAGCAATGCAGTAGGCTCCACCACTTCTGGTATCCTGTCAATGAGTCTTCTTTTGGTTTGCAAACTATCTACATTATAACTTTGCTCCAGTTTGCCAATGTATAGCTGAGTATGATCCATCTACTATGGGGTAACTATCGTGGAAGGGTGAAGTAATGATACTGACATTTATATTACTGAAAATACAGTACATGATTTGTGTTATTTTGCATGCTCTCTCTGTGTTCTGGTCTTCGCACCGGATGCTTGGTGATGACCCCTTAGATGCTCTGAGTAATAACTGAGAATAAATGGACAATCACAAATTGAAGCATGATATTTCTATGTCATATTTTCTTTGTTTTTTCATCAACTTTCTTCATTTCCTTCATGGTTTTATTGTTTTCTATTTTTGTTTCTTTCGGTTTTCACATGTTTTTTTTCGTTTTCTATGTCAACATTTTTAAATAAACATTCACCATTTTTCGTATATACCAGGAATATTTTTTATACACGTTAACATTTTCAAAATCCACGAGTTAAATTTTTTGAAAACTTATTTTCTGTATGTCAATTTTTCTTCATACACGTTGTACATTTTTTGTATATATCACGAATATTTTTTATATAGACGTCTAACATTTTCCAATACTACATGATTAATACTATTTAAAAATTGTAGCTTTTAATCTCCAAATTGTTAATAAACATAGTATATTTTTTGTATACATCAGGAAGAAATATTTAATAATCATAATTTATATGGTTTAACGTTTTTTAATACATGATTAACATATTTTCGAACATACAATCCCACCATCTCATATTAAGTGTTGCTCAAACAGATGTATCTAGCCGTATTTTAATGCTAGATGCATCTGTTTGAGGGACACTTAATATGGGATGGAAGGAGTATTTTTTTATGTCTACATTTTCCATACACATTGCACATTTGTTTATATATTAGGAGCTTTTTTGTATACAGGTTTAACATCTTTTTGATATATGATTAATATTTTTGAAAACTTATATTATTTTAGGTCTACTTTTTCCATACACATTGTAATTTTTTATACATCGGGAACAGTTTTTATACATGTTACATTATTCGGATACATGATTAATACGTAGACATTGTATATTTTTGTATACATCATGCCATTTTTTATATACATGTTTTATATATTTTTAAATATATTATTAACATTTTTTCGTGTTTGTGTTTTGATGTCTACTCTTTCATACACATTATAAGATTTTCGTATACATTAGAAACATTTTTCTATACATGTTTACATTTTTCTAGTGCGTGATTAAGATTTTTCAACTTTTTTCCATAACGTGATTTTTATTATAGATATGTTCATAATATTTGGAAATACAAGAAAAAACAAATGCAAAATAAAATAAAACAGAAGAAAAAACATTGAAGGCCCGTGGTCCGTGCTGGGTCGGCCCAATTTGGCGGCTGCCTGAGACTTTCTACTCTCTCTCTCGACATAGGCGCACTCGCAAGCGTCACATAGGGTCGGTAATGTCTCTCATAAATCTCCATGATTTGTAGGCCTCGTTTTGCTATGTCAGCACCTGCCTTCCTTGCCCATTCCGACAACCTCTCTTTTTGACCATTGCCTTTGAAAAAAAACACTCTCTTCTTAACTCTCTTTTAAATAACCTTCTTTGGTTAATGGCCCTTTGGGAATCTATTACTCCATCCATTTTCAAATAAATATCGTGGTTTTAATTTTAACTAAAATCATGATAAGTAGTTTAGAACGCAGCAACTATCTGCTTAATTAATGCATGTCTCTATACTACTACCTCCGTCCTGATTTAATGGCCCTCTTAGTATACCATGGATTTAATTCAAAATGTTAATGCGTGTCACAAAAAAGTATTATCATTGGAAACTATGTTCAAATAAGAATTCAACGATATAATTTTTGATGACATGCATTAACATTTGTCAGTTACTATAGTCAAAAATTTGGCACATAATACGAAGATGGACAATTACCCAAGACGGAGGTAGTACTCCATATGAACACAACAAATGTTACACCCGGCCTCACATCATTCCATAATTAGGTGAATTTATTAAAATCATAATCCGTGCTTCCTCCTTGCTAAATTGCACCCCACATGTCAATTCCTAACCGAAACAAAAGATCAAGTTTATATATCTATCTATGTCGCTATGTACCGTGCATGGATGGCATATGCTCGTGATGTGATTCTTGCTATTACTCCTATGTAAATACGTGGAGTGTATAGAGACATATAGGGATGTTTATTTTACTATTCAAAGTGAGAAAAGGACGGACATGGACATTGCACTGTCTCTTCTATACCTAGCTAGTAGCGCCGAAGCATATGGACGTGCGTCTTGTCTGTGCCACCATTCCCAAACAAAAATAAAAAGATGTTTGCGACTGTATGTTAAAAGACGAATATTATTCATAAGAATTGCAAACTTCACCTAACTCTAAGGAATATCACAGTTTTGAAATCAAGTTCTGAATAATTAACTGCAAATGCCTTCGTGAATACTACGTAAAATTTTGCATGATTCTAGGTTGCGCAGTTCAAAAATTATAAAATCAAATAGCGGCTCATAGATCACTAGTAGAAAAGGGGGCAACGGTCCAGGCCGGGTCAGCCCATTAGTCCCGGTTCAGTCTAGAACCGGGACATATGGGGGCATTGGACCCGGTTCGTGAGCCCAGGGGGCCGGCCGGGCCACGTGGGCCATTGGTCCCGGTTCGTCTGGACCTTTTGGTCCCGGTTGGTGCTACGAACCGGGACCAATGGGCCTGGCTCCTGGCCCACCACCATTGGTCCCGGTTGTAGGCTTGAACCGGGACCAAAGGCTGCCCTTTAGTCCCGGTTCATGACACGAACCGGGACCAATGAATTGCCTATATATACCCCTCGCCCGCGAGCAGAGCACTTCACTGCTCTGTTTTTCTGGGCCGGCGAAGGGAGGGCTTTGTGGTGCTCTAGCTCACCTCCTATGCACACGAGGTGTTCGATGGAATGCCGGAGCCATAGCAGTTAAGCTTTCTTCTCTCGAAGCTCGACCTCAAAACTCTATTTTCCTTGAGATTTGTCTAGATTTAGCGGTCCGTCACGCCCCACCCCCGTCTTCACCGCCGTCGATCACCCGCGCCGATCTCTTCACCGACACCACCGTGGTGAGCCTCTTGTTCTTATCTTCTTTCTGAAAGGAAAAATATTCTTACTTGTATGTTTAGATAGGTACTTGTATCATTTTCTTACTTTTATTACTGCATCTTATATAGTGCGATGGTTTTGGTATCCGCCCCCATCGGCCCTCGTCCTGTCTATGATTCGGATGTGGTATATATATTATCTTTATAACTATTGGTTCATTTATTGTTTATGAAAATTATGCGGACCAACGTGACATAGATTTTATTTATCTAGGATGTATGTGAACCGGAAATTCCAACCGACCCTATTGTCGAGAGGTTAAATTTAGTTAAAGAAGAAAACAATTTCTTGAAGAAAAAAATAAAAAAAATTGAGGAGGAGAAGATGATATTGGAGTTGCATGTTGCGGATGTCGTCGATGATCACAAGATCAAGATGGATGCAATGCGCTTGAAGATTAGAAAGATTAGAAAATATGCCATTCATACCGAGGCTTGGTATCATTATGCCGTTGGATCAATTGTTACCTTGGTTGCGATTATGATCGCCTTTGTTTTCGCATTTAAATGTTTTACATAGTTTCAATGTATGGTTTAATTAATTAGATGCTCTGAAGAGCTATATGTTGTTAGATGAGAACTATGTATGTACTTTGATTTTAATGTGATGATGAACTTTTATTAATTTGGACACCTAATTATATATAATGCACGCAGATGAACCGGCAATGGATGTACGGTGACAGACACACCTCCGAGTACATTAAGGGCGTGCATGAGTTTCTCGATGCGGCTGAGGAAAAAAGCAGAATGGTTTTATGTGTTGTCCATGCACTAATTGTGGGAATACGAAGTCTTACTCTAACCCGAAAATCCTTCACACCCACCTGCTTTACAAGGGTTTCATGCCACATTATAATGTTTGGACGAGGCACGGAGAAATAGGGGTTATGATGGAAGACGACGAAGAAGAAGAGTACGATGACAACTACGTGCCCCCTGAATACCGTGATGCTGCAACGGGGGGAGCTGGTGAAGATCAAGAGAAACCAGACGATGTGCCCAATGATGTTACAACGGGTGAAGCTGCTGAAGATCAAGAGGAACCAGACGATGTGCCCGATGATGATGATCTCCGCCGGGTCATTGTCGATGCAAGGACGCAATGCGAAAGTCAAAAGGAGAAGATGAAGTTTGATCGCATGTTAGAGGATCACAAAAAAGGGTTGTACCCCGATTGCGAAGATGGCAACACAAAGCTCACTACCATACTGGAATTGTTGCAGTGGAAGGCAGAGAATGCTGTGCCTGACAAAGGATTTGAGAAGCTACTAAAAATATTGAAGAAGAAGCTTCCAAAGGATAACTAATTGCCCGACAGTACATACGCAGCAAAGAAAGTCGTATGCCCTCTAGGATTGGAGGTGGACAAGATACATGCATGCCCTAATGACTGCATCCTATACTGCGGTGCATACAAGGATCTGAACGCATGCCCAGTATGCGGTGCATTGCGGTATAAGATCAGACGAGATGACCCTGGTGATGTTCACGGCGAGCCCCGCAGGAAGAGGGTTCCTGCGAAGGTGATGTGGTATGCTCCTGTAATACCACGGTTGAAACGTCTGTTCAGAAACGGGAAGCATGCCAAGTCGATGCGATGGCACAGTGAGGACCGTAAAAAAGACGGAAATTTGAGAGCACCCGTTGACGGGTCGCAGTGGAGAAAAATCGTGAGAAAGTACTGGGATGAGTTTGCAAAGGACCCAAGGAACGTATGGTTTGCTTTAAGCGCGGATGGCATTAATCCTTTCGGGGAGCAGAGCAGCAATCACAGCACCTGGCCCGTGACTTTATGTATGTATAACCTTCCTCCTTGGATGTGCATGAAGCGGAAGTTCATTATGATGCCAGTTCTCATCCAAGGCTCTAAGCAACCCGGCAACGACATTGATGTGTACCTAAGGCCATTAGTTGAAGAACTTTTGCAGTTGTGGAATGGAAACATAGTACGTACGTGGGATGAGCACATACAAGAGGAATTTAACCTAAAGGCGTTGCTGTCTGTGACCATCAACGATTGGCCCGCTCTCAGTAACCTTTCAGGACAGACAAACAAAGGATACCACGCATGCACGCACTATTTAGATGACACTGAAAGTATATACCTGGACAAATGCAGGAAGAATGTGTACCTGGGCCATCGTCGATTTCTTCCGACCAACCATCAATGTCGAAAGAAAGGCAAGCATTTCAAAGGCGAGGCAGATCACTTGAAGAAGCCCGCCATGCGTACCGGTGATCACGTACTTGCTATGGTCAATGATTTACACGTAACCTTTGGAAAGGGTCCCGGCGCACTAGCTGTTCCGAATGACGCTAAGGGACACGCACCCATGTGGAAGAAGAAATCTATATTTTGGGACCTACCCTACTGGAAAGACCTAGAGGTCCGCTCTTCAATCGACGTGATGCACGTGACGAAGAACCTTTGCGTGAACCTGCTAGGCTTCTTGGGCGTGTATGGAAAGACAAAAGATACACCTGAGGCACGGTTGGACCTGCAATGTTTGCACGAAAAAGACGGCATGCCTCCGAAGCAGTATGAAGGTCCTGCCAGCTACGCTCTTTCGAAAGAAGAGAAAGAAATCTTTTTTGAATGCCTGCTCAATATGAAGGTCCCGACTGGCTTCTCGTCGAATATAAAGGGAATAATAAATATCCCAGAGAAAAAGTTCCAGAACCTAAAGTCTCATGACTGCCACATGAGTATGACGCAACTGCTTCCGGTTGCATTGAGGGGGCTTCTACCGGAAAATGTCCGATTAGCCATTGTGAAGCTATGTGTATTCCTCAATGCAATCTCTTAGAAGGTGATCGATCCAGAAATGGTACCAAGGCTAAGGAGTGATGTGGCACAATGTCTTGTCAGTTTCGAGCAGGTGTTCCCACCATCCTTCTTCAATATCATGACGCATGTCCTAGTTCATCTAGTCGACGAGATTGTCATTCTGGGGCCCGTATTTCTACACAATATGTTTCCCTTTGAGAGGTTCATGGGAGTCCTAAAGAAATATGTCCGTAACCGCGCTAGGCCAGAAGGAAGCATCTCCATGGGCCATCAAACAGAGGATGTCATCGGGTTTTGTGTTGACTTCAGTCCTGGCCTTAAGAAGATAGGTCTCCCTAAATCGCGGTATGAGGGGAGACTGACTGGAAAAGGCACGCTAGGAGCGGACTCAATAATATGCAGGGACAGGCATTCTTGGTCTCAAGCATACTACACAGTTCTACAGAACTCTACCTTGGTGACCCCGTATGTCGATGAACACAAGAATAGTCTGCGCTCCAAACACCCGGAGCAGTGCGACGACTGGATTACATGTGAACACATTAGGACTTTCTTGGTTGGAAGCATGTCTCAGAGGTGACAACACTGTTTGTGATGAGTTGTACTTGTTGTCCAGGGGACCATCTTTGACTGTATTGATTTACAAAGGATACGAGATAAATGGGAATACATTTTACACGATTGACCAAGATCAAAAGAGCACCAACCAAAACAGCGGTGTCCGCTTTGATGCAACAACCGAGAAGGGAAAGGACACATATTATGGTTACATAGTGGACATATAGGAACTTGACTACGGACAAGATTTTAAGGTCCCTTTGTTTAAGTGCAAATGGGTCAATCTGTCAGGAGGTGGGGTACATGTAGACCCACAATACGGAATGACAACAGTCGATCTGAAAAATCTTGGATACACTGACGAACCGTTCGTCCTAGCCAATGATGTGGCACAGGTTATCTATGTGAAGGACATGTCTACCAGACCGAGAAAAAGAAAAGATAAGGAAACGAATACATCATACGATGAGCCAAAGCGCCACATAGTTCTTTCAGGAAAAAGGGACATCCTGGGAGTGGAGGGCAAGACAGACATGTCTGAAGATTATGAAAGGTTTCATGAAATTCCTCCCTTCAATGTCAAGGCTGACCCAAGCATCCTGATAAACGATGAAGATTATCCATGGTTACGGCGCAATAAGCAAATGACACAAGCGAAGAAAAAGTGAAGACTTTCTCCCACAACTATTATGATGATACCATGCCAAATTTGTAACAGACGAGTATGCTATGCCAACTTTTTCAGAGTTCATTAGAAAACTATGAATTTAGGTCGAATTTTCTCTATAGGTGCATCTATGTTCAAATTTTAACTATTCAAATTTGAAAACTAACGGCACTAACAGAAAGTTTATATTTTTTCTAAAACTAATGGCACTAACAGAAAGTTTATAACTTTTCTGACCTAAAAGCAAAAAGGATTAAAAAATAAAGCAAGAAACAAAATAAAATAAATAAAGCAACAAAGAAAATAAAAAAACTAGAAAAAAGCTAAAAGAATTAAAAAATAAAGTAAGAAACAAAAAAAATGCAGAAAACAAAACAAAAAACTGGAAAAAAAATTAAATATAGCAACAATAAGTATTTAGTTCTAAGTAGAAACAAAAAAAAAACAAAAAGAAAAAAGTGCCACCTGCTGGGCCCCCACGGCCTGAATACGACTAGAAACCCTACCATGGGCCAGGATTCAGGCCCGCGGGAGGCCCAATAGGCCCACAGGCACACATTGCACGGTTAGGCCCGAAAGCCTGCTTTAGAGAGGAGCTCGAGAGGGAAGGCGCACCGCACCTTATAAACAGGTGCGGCTCCCTCTCAACTAGCGAGGTGGGACTAAACATTTGGGCATGGGGCAGCACAAGGCCTTTGGTCCCGATTGGTGGCACCAACCGGGACTAAAGGGGGCATTGGTATCGGTTCGTGGCACAAACCGGTGCCACCAACCGGGACCAAAGGCCGCCGCTTCCCGCCTTTTGGGCTGCTGAAAAGAGGCCTTTGGTCCCGGTTGGTGGCATCAACCAGGACTAAAGGGGGGCATTGGTCCCGGTTTGTGTGGCATCAACCAGGACTAAAGGGGGGCATTGGTCCCGGTTTGTGCCACGAACCGGGACCAATGCGCCGTCTATATAAGCAAGACTTGTGAAAAATTTCGTTCAGTTCTCCGATCCCGCCCTGACGACGCCGCCAGGTTGCCCCTCTGCGCCTCGCTGTCGCTGTCGTCGCCCTGCCTCCGACGCCGTCCCGCGCCGCCCCGACGCCGTCGCCACGCGCCACTCCGCGCCGTCGCGGTCTCTCTGCGCCACCCCGACGCCGTCGCCTCCCCGCGTCGC
>NC_041382.1:51032088-51037770 GCF_002162155.2 Triticum dicoccoides
TGCCCCGCGCCGCCCCGACGTCGTCACCGCCCCACGTCGCTCCCCGACGCCGTCGCCGCCCCGCCTCTGCCTCGCCGTCGCCTCTGCCTCGCCGCGCCCCAGCTGCCCCGCGCCGCTGTCGCCTCTGCCTCGCTGTGCTCAGGGCCGGCACCGCCCCCCTCTTCCCCCCTTTTTTTGCAAACACATATATGTTTTTTTCCTGCAGATTATATGTATATGTATGAGTATATGATGATGTATGAGTATATGTATGTGCTGAAAAGATAGATTTTTAGAAAAAATACTATTTTTCTGTTGATGATATGATGATGTTTTTTTTCATATATGCATTTTTTCATATATGTATTATTTTTTTAAGTTGTTAGTAGATATCAATTTTAGGTTAGTGCATTTTATCACTGATTTTAGGTTAGTTGATCGATTTAGTGCATTTTATGTTTGTTGCATTTTATGTTTGTTGCATTTTAGGTTAGTGCATTTGCTAAGTGATATTAAGAAAGGAAGGAAAAGAAGGATAGGAAAGAAGAAAATAAGAAGAGGAAAGAAAGAAGAAGAGGAGAGGAAAAGAAGAGGAGAAATAAATAAGAAGAAGAAAAAAGAAGAAAAAAAAGAGGAGAAGAAGAAAGGAATAGTGGAGAGGAAGAGAAAATAGAATATTCTATTTTCTCTTATTCTATTTTCTCTTCCTCTCCACTATTCCTTTCTTCTTCTCCTCTTTTTTTCTTTTTTTCGATCTTCTCCTCTTTTTTTCCTTCCTTTTCTTCTTCTTCTTCTTCTTCTTCTTCTTCTTCTTCTTCTTCTTCTTCTTCTTCTTCTTCTTCTTCTTAATTTTTATCGGGAACGAGGGTGTCGAGGATCGCCGAGCGGTCGAGGGTCGGGAACTAGGGTCGAGGGTTCGAGGGGTCGAGGATTGCTCGGCACTAGGCAACCTCCCGACCCCTCGGCGATCCTCTCGAACATGAGAGGACAAAGAGGATAAAAAAAGAAGAGGAAGAAGAAAAAAAGAGGAGAAGAAAGAATAGAGGAGTTCTTCTCCTCTATTCTTTCTTCTCCTCTCTTTTTTCTTCTTCTTCCTCTTTTTTTTATCGGGAACGAGGGTCATCGAGGGACATAGATGTAGTGTCATCGCTGTCGATATACCCCCTCCCGATAGCTTCAACACATGGGGGGGTCGATATTACCCCCTCCTTGAAGCGTTCTCGAGGCCACCCCAAACCCTTGAAGCGTTGTCGAGGCCACCCCAAACCCTAGAGAAGCAGCGTCGAGGCCACTAATTAATATATATGATTCCTTACTATGTTTGCCACTAATATATCCATCTGTCATGTTTGAATAATAATTGCCATGTTATAGATATTTGTAGAAACTATGGACACCGAACGAGACGAAGCAAACGAAGCGTTGTTGAGGGACATGATCGCACAAGGAAGTGATGCCGTCTCGTTTCTCAACGACACCGATGGTCTGGAAGGAGAGGGTGAAGAAGCTGGCTCTGGTGACCTAATGCCGGTGCAAGAAGAAGAACGTGAGGACGGCTCTTGTGACACAATGCTGGTGCAAGAAAGAGACCGTGATGACGGCTCCGGTGACCGAACCGAGTCCGGCCAGGTATATATATTAGTTAAGCCTATGCTGACTAGCTCATTGATGCATTCATTGTTTTGGTATGTACACATATTAATTAAGTCTTTGTTCTTTTTTCTAGCCCTCCGGATCGAGCACAACTGAGGTAAGGAGACGAGGCGCGAAGAAAAAGTTGAGCTCAGATGAAAGGTTTGAGATCATAGCAATCGTGCCCGACGGCCAACCTATTGAACCCATCCGAACAAAGAAGGCATTTGTTGCTCAGTGCGGGGTTCTGGTTAGGGACAAGATCCCGATCAGCATCCAGCAATGGTTCAAGCCGGCTACAGAAGACCCTGAGGTGTCTTACGTCAATGATATGCAGAAAATGATCTTTGGACTGAGCTGAAGACAAATTTCACCCTACCGCCAGAGGATGATCCGGAGAAGCCAGTTAAAGAGGAATTAATCAAGTCTTTTGCTCTTAAGAGGATGGCAGACCTATTCAGGAGGTGGAACAAAGACCTGAATAGGTTTGTCGAGAAAAAAGAGACACCAGAATTCAAGGGCATATATGAGAAGATCAGAGATGACTGGCCTGCATTTGTGGCCTACAAGACATCGGAAAAGAGTAAGAAGATGTCGGTGACAAACAAGAAAAATGCTGCGAAGAAGAAGCTTTACCATCGCACGGGGTCAGGTGGCTACCTCATAGCCCGGCCTAAGTGGGCCAAGGCTGAGAATGATCTGGTTGAAAAAGGGATCGAACCAGAGACAATGAGCTGGCCAGACCGTTGCCGGACTTGGTTCTTCGGGGCTGGCGGAACCTTGGACCCTGTAACAGGGAAGTGCATTTGGACGGATGAGCAACTTGACATACCCTTGAAGAATCTTTGGTACTATATCACTGCAGCGCAGGAAGGGACGTTCCTTCCAGACAGAGAGAACGACGAGCTCACAAAGGCCCTCGGAAATCCTGAGCACCCTGGACGGACACGAGGCACGCCAGGCTCCATTCCGTGGAAGGCTGGGTTTCCGGACGCAGGCGGTTACAAAAACCACGAGAGGAGCAAAAAAGTGCAGCAGACCAAACTCCAGGCGCTGCACGCAAGGGTACAAGCGACAGAGGAACGAGAAGCAAATTGCAGCAAACGACTTGCCGAAGCTTCCCCTGAAGCTACCCTGCCATCTCAGCGGAGAAGCAGCGTGGCTTCCACCGAGTTGCTTCAGCCGCAGCTTGTCTTGACGGCTCCTGCCAGCTATCCCGTGGATGCTATCATGGAGGCTCAAAATTGCCACCTTATGACGCAATGGATGAATATGAAGGTCAAGGCAGCTGTTGGCTCTGTTTTTCCTAATGAACCCGACGCAACTTTTCACTGCCGGCCGATTCCAGAAGGATATGCTAAGGTGATGGTGGATGAAATAACGGAGGGATTTGAGGACCTCCAGCTTGACCACCCTACCAGAGAAGGGGAGACTCGGCTGGGTTCTGCTCTGAAGACTCCATGCCTATGGCGGAAGGAGCTCATCAACCTTCCAAAGTGGACGCCTCTGCCTCCTCCTCCTCCTCCGGCGAGTCAGGGTACTGCGCCTCCTCCACCGCCTCCTCCTCCGGCGAGTGACGATCAGGGCCCTCGGCCGGCTCCTTCTCCGGCGCGTGGCGGCACTCCGCCTCCTTCTCCGCCTGCGCCGGCGCGCCCGAGCAGCCAGCCTCCTCCTTCTCTGCCTCGTCAGCAAGGGCGGAAGAGACCCGCCGCCGCTCCGGCAGCTGCTCCGGCGCGTCGTAGTCCTTCTCCTCCGCCTCGTAAGCAAGTAAAGAAGACAGCCACTCCGTCTGCTCGGCCGACGTCTAGCAGTACAGCCAGCGGCGGGAGGCAATACGGATACGGTCCTTCTCTCAAGCCTCTAGAGAAGTTACCGTACGAGAGGACCCCGGAGGAGAACGCGAAGATCGCGTGAACCGAAACGAAGGAATGGTTTGAAGGGTTGAAAGGACAGAGACATCCACCTCCGGAGGAGAAGGTAGATCCGGTGAAAGCAAAGCGCACTATCGATGCCCTGAGGAAACCACCAAAGTCTCCGCCAAAAACCAACTATGAGCGCGTTACTGAACAGGCATATCGCGAAGCGGAGTGGTCGGGAAGTACTGCCAGTGATCAAAGGTTAAAAGAACGACGAGCAGCTGGGAAAAAAATTGCCCAGCTCGGCGAACAAGCAAACCAATCGTGCCCCCCGCTCAATGTGTCTAGGGACATCGTCGCTAATGCTCCGGGGATGGTGCCCGGTTATAGCAATCTTGGAGATTACCTGCCCGACGATGTACATTATGATTTCTTGGAGATGGACGAACACATATACGAGTACGGGAAGCCTCTCGTCAAAGATGAAAAATCTGTAACAACGATGATGCGAAGATTCCATAATTGGTACATGAAAACCTGCAGAGAGTCTGGGGGAAGAATACTTTGTATCTGAGAATTAAAGATGAGCACGACCTCGTTGGAACTGATCTGTTGCATGTTCCATTTGAGGAGTTCTTCCAGTTCTTCAATCAAAAGGCCCTTGATAAATTAACGGTCTTTTGCTACTGTCTGTAAGTACTACTACTTCTGTCATTAAGTCTCTATATATAGCTCAGCTCTTTCATTGCATGTATTTATAATTATCCTCACTATATTATGCAGATTGAAGATCGTCGAGTGCAGAAAAGCAGAAATGTATGATATTGGGTTCATTAACACAAATCTCATAGATGATTTTCAGGTTAAAAAGAACGCCGAAGAGGCCGAGGCCAACTTGCTACAATCGTTGCTCAAAAATCAAAACAAAGATATAATACTCTTTCCTTACAACTTCGAGTGAGTGTTACTGTCGTGTGCATATTCGGTTTCTCTTATTACTTGAGCGAGATTATAGTAATGTAATTGATGAGTTATATGCATGCGTGCGTAGCTTTCACTATGTTCTTCTGGAGATTAAGCTTGAGCAGGGACTAGTAACCGTCTTAGACTCGAGACGAAAAGATCCCGAAACCTATGCAGACATGACTAAAATTCTCAACAAGTAAGTTCAATCGATCATTATCGCACCATATCGGCAACTTTTTGTTCATTTCCTGATATCTCAAGTAATAATAATTATTTTCTTTGTCTTGCAGGGTTTGGAAACAGTTCACCGCAGAAGCTCTGGGACTGCCGAAGGAGCTGCGATATAAATACCCGAAAGTAAGTGCTAGTAGCTAGCTAGTTGCGCGCATCTCCCGTTGATTCTATAGCTATACTTTCATCAATGCCATTTATAATGCTTCATTATCAGTTTGATTGACCTTTATTTCTCGTAAAGTGCTTGTGGCAGGAACAAGGGAATAATTACTGTGGATACTACGTGTGCGAGTTCATCTACAACGCGACTTTGAAAAATAAGCGGGGCTACTCTAAAAGACAATATGAAGTGCGTAAGCAATAATATTCACAATTTCATTTTATTACACCATCATTTCTGTTGAGTTTCATTCATATATATGTATTAACCCCCTTCTTCAAATTAGACGTGGCAGATGCGGAATGAACTCCTACCACAAGATCTCATGAAAGCAATTCAAGAGGAATTGGCGGGATTCTTTCTTGACCACGTCATCAATAAAGCCGGAGAATATCATGTGGAAGTTGATTTCAAATGCTAGGGGATTGTAAGAGATCTTTCATATTGTCTATGTATGTAGCCAGTAGCGTCGGATAGATAATACCAAAACTTGTTGTTTGATCAATCTCTCAGAGAAGGAGAGGTCGATCATTTCTCTCGGTATGCATGACGAACTTCTGTACTTAATGGTTTTCTTCATTTTCTTACTAGCTAGCGTGGATGCCTTTTGGTCCAAAGGCCCTCCTGCCTGGGCTCAGCGCACAGGCCACGTGGAGGCCCATCTGTCCCGGTTCTGGAACCGGGACAAAAGGCCCTCACGAACCGGGACAATATGCCCGTTTTCTACTAGTGGATACCACCGAACCAAAGATTGTCCATGCTCGTATGAAATGACAACGATAATGGGTATAGCTGTGGTCCTATTTCCTCTACTACACGGCCGGCCGCTTGTGAGGTTGCACCCTGTCAGCCTAT
>NC_041382.1:51038272-51047353 GCF_002162155.2 Triticum dicoccoides
AAGGAGAGGTCGATCATTTCTCTCGGTATGCATGACGAACTTCTGTACTTAATGGTTTTCTTCATTTTCTTACTAGCTAGCGTGGATGCCTTTTGGTCCAAAGGCCCTCCTGCCTGGGCTCAGCGCACAGGCCACGTGGAGGCCCATCTGTCCCGGTTCTAACCGGGACTAAAGGGTCAGGGCATTAGTAACGACCCTTTAGTCCCGGTTCTGGAACCGGGACAAAAGGCCCTCACGAACCGGGACAATATGCCCGTTTTCTACTAGTGGATACCACCGAACCAAAGATTGTCCATGCTCGTATGAAATGACAACGATAATGGGTATAGCTGTGGTCCTATTTCCTCTACTACACGGCCGGCCGCTTGTGAGGTTGCACCCTGTCAGCCTATATATACATACACCTACCTTCTCCTTCAACACACACTTAATTAGCTCCCTCAGTTTAGTTCTGATCTATAACATACCTTCTCGTTCAACACACTAACTCAGTTAGCTGTCATCTCAAGTACAAGAAGTCAATTAGGCTACTCATTTTTCTTTTTGAAATTGCGCAATAATTAACCATGGGCATTCACGCGAAGTCCAAGTCCAACCGCGAGGTGGTGGAGTCCCTGTACGCCTCACTGGCCTGTGGCGACGCCGCAGCCGTGACGGTGTTGCTGGCGGCGGACCTAGACTGGTGGTTCCATGGGCCACTCCGGTGCCAGCATATGCGACGCATGCTAACCGGTGAGGCGGTGGGTGTCATGGCGTTTCGGTTCGCGCCAACGCGGCTGGTAGAGGTTGGCTCCACCACAGAAGGCAACGATGGGTGGGTGGTGGCGGAGGGTTGGGCCGGGGTTGGGGAGCGGGATTACTGGGTGCACGCGTGGTGTCTCCGTGCAGGCGTCATCAACAAGTTTTCGTGAGTACTTCAACACTTCTGTCACCGTCAAGGAGCTGGGTCGGCCCGCCACAGAGGACGTGGTATGGGCTGTGTGGGAAAGCCAATCGCCCAAGCCCAAGGGCCACTCCATGCCGGGCCTAGTGCTCGCGATTTGATCCCACACAGTCTATATAGTTATGTTAAGGCTAAAATTAGGTATATGATGTACAAATGTTGTAAAAAGTGCAATATTTTTTTTCCATGAATTATGGCAAAGACAATAGGAAACCGGTTTTGGCCGAGGAAGATATGATGTACAAAATGATCTAAAATTTGGCTTTATTTCTTATGAATTAGTCTTCTTACTTGCTATCTTGTTCTTGTGGAGTAAAAGTCTCAAGGAACTGTACTAATTTTACAGTACCTTTTCTTCAGTTTTTTGAGCGGTCATTAGCCCACCTGAAAAGGGGAGAATACAAACAATGAACTCAACAGAAGCTTAATTTAAAAGCTCATCACAAAGGGGTAAAATGTGTCATGATTTTTCTAGTGAGTAAAAAGCTGTCATAGTCTCATGATTTTCTAGTTTAGCATTGTGTTCCAGTTTTGCTAGTTTAACATTGTGTGCCAATTATGTAGGCTATGTAATGTTAACAATGAGATCGACTGTACCCAAGGACAAATGTCACAATATTCTACTCCCTTCAATTCATAATAAGTGTCGCAGTTTTGAACCAAGGTTGATCTAACTTTACTTCAAAATTGCGACACTTATTTTGGATCGAAGGAAGTATTATGAAGAGATCATGGATATTGGTGCATCTGCGTACTCATGGTGATGCAACACCATGCACGCATTATTTAGATACTTCCTACGCCATCAGATCCTCTGCTGCTGCTTGCTGCCATGCTGTATGACACTGTAACTACCACATTATTGGCACACGATGCTAAACTAGCAAGACTGGAACAATTTGGACCATCGAGCAGAGATCAGGTGTGGTTAAAAAAATTAGGTTTTCATCGCTTGATATCCAACTTCCGATATAAACCATTAACAAAATTGTGATGTGATAGGTTAACCTGTTGAGACGTTTTACCATCAGAATGATACCATTTCTTTTGCCACAACACAATGGTAACCACATTAGTAGGCCGTGAAAAAAAAAACATGGTAACCATATTAGTAGGCTGTGAAAACAAAAAACAGTGCCATACCCAACAAGCTAATCCAAGTCCATGCCATCTCCTTCATCCTCATCAGCCATTAGAGGCAGATCCTCTCTGTGTTTCTTGTGAGAGGGTTCCGGTAAAGGCGGCCCTCCTCGTTTCATTTTCCTTTGTGAATCTGCACAAAGGAATGCCCCATAGTTTTAGTGTGGAAAAGGGAAGCTTAAATATCAGAGTCCAATAGCAAATTTCAGTTCTCAAACATTCGTAAGAATAATTTCTGCGAGCACTTTACATAGTACTCCTTCTATTTCTAAATATAAGTTTTTTTAAGAGATTTCAATATGGACTACATCCGGATGTGTATAGACATCTTTTAGAGTGTAAATTCATTTTACTCTGCATGTAGTCCATACTGAAATCTCTAAAAGGTCTTATATTTAGGAACGGAGGGAGTAGTTGACAAGAGGAACTTGTTATCATATCCAAATTAAAGGCATTTTGAAGCATCATATGTACATCAGAAAAAACTTATTAACAACTAAAAAAATTATTAAAGCATTACATGAATTTGCATTCAACTAGACCAGATCTTATATATCAAAAAAAAACTTATTGACGCATTACATGAACATTCATGAGATATCGTTAGCAATTTCAAATCAAGTTGAAAAACCTATATCTTATACTATATCGATGCAGAGGAGAGGGCAACAATGAAAAAAAATGGTACCTGCTGGACTGAGATAGTTGGAGATGGTAGTGCGGACGTAAGCGAAGTCCGTGCAGGCTTCTCTTTGTATGGTGAACATTGCCATTCGCAGCACCTTCTTCTTCCTCATGTCAACGGCAATCACACGGGCCACACGGTCATCCAGGTTGGCTTTGGTCATCAGGTAGAGAAGATCATCATCATGCGAGCTGAGCTTAGGGTGCGCAACGAACAGGGACGGCTCCAGGGCGTTGTCGACGATGCCACCGGAGTTCAACACCGTGTCCTCGCGGAAACCCGAGTCGCCAGCCGCCATGCTCCATGTGACGGCCATCCAGCCGTTCGGGGTGAGCGAGTGCGGGCGGACGTGCAGCTGGAGGTAGATGAACTTGATTCGGCCGTTCACTGGTAGAAAAAGGGCCTATAGTCTCGGTTCGTAAGGGCCTTTAGTCCCAGTTCCTGAACCGGGACTAAAGTGTCGGTACTAATACCCTGACCCTTTAATCCCGGTTCAATCCAGAACCGGAACTGATGGGCCTCCACGTGGGCAGTGCGCAGAGCCCAGTCAGGAGACCCTTTGGTCCCGGTTGGTGGCACCAACCGGGACCAATAGGCATCCACGCGTCAGCATTTCTGTGGCTGGGGTTTTTGTTTTTTTTTGAAAGGGGGAGGGGGGGTTGGGGGTTTTGGGGGGTTAATTTAGGTGTTTCATATATTGTGTTAGCTAGCTATAATTAATAGAGAGAAGTGTCCTCTCTTATGTCCGTGCTTGGTCGACGCTACGTACTATACATACGTATAGAGAGGACTAGACACACTGGCTAGCTAGTAAGCAAACGAAGGAAACAGAAGATCGTCATGAACATATATGCATACAAAGAAAAGTGATATCGACCACCTCTCCTTCTCCGAGAGATTGGTCGAACAACAAGTTCTCGTATATCTATCTGACACTACCGGCTACATATAAACAATAATTATCTCTTACAAATATAATCATACGGACTCAGGGTCACCATAGAATTCTCCGTCTTCAGGGATCACGTGGTCAAGAAAGAATGCCGCCAATTCCTCTTGAATTGCTCGCATGCGAGCTGGTGCTAGGAGTTCATCCCGCTTCCGAAACATCTAATTTGAAGAAGGGGGTCAATACATATATATATATGAATGAATGAAACTCAACACAAATGATGGTAATAAAATAAAATTGTGAATGTTGTTATTTACGTACTTCATATTGTTCGTTAGAGTACCCGCCCCGCTCACAGGTCGTGTGGCGGATGGACTCGCAGATGTAGTATCCACAGAAATCATTCCCTTGTTCCTGCCACAACCACTTTACAAGAAATAGAGGTCAATCAAACTGATAAGCAAGAATGCTAAATGGTATTGATGAAACTAGCGCTTGAATCACTAGGAGATGCGCGGAACATGCTACTATAGTACTTACTTTCGGGTGTCTAAATTCCAGCTCCTTCGGCAGTCCCAGAACTGTTTTGGTGAATTTTCTCCAAACCCTGCCGGACAAAGAAAATAATTACTTGATATCAGGAAATGAAAAAAGTTGCTGATATGATGGATAATGATCGATTTAACTTACTTCTGGAGTATTTGAGTCATGTCTGCATAGTCCTGGGGATCTTTTCGTTTTGAGTCTAAGACGGTTACTAGTCCCTGCTCAAGCTTAATCTCTAGGAGAATATAGTGGAAACTGCACACACATGCATAACTCATGAATTACATTACTATAACCTTGACTAATATATAAGGGAAACCGAATACGCACAAGACAGTAACACTCACCTGAAGTTGTAAGGAAAGAGTATTATATCTTTGTTTTGATTTATTACGAACGATTGTAGCAAGTTAGCCTCGGTAGCTGCGGCATGAAGTTTAACCTGAGTTGCATCTATGAGATATGTGTTAATGAACCCAATATCACTGACTTGTCTTTTCTTCAATTTGGCGATCTTCAATCTGCATAATATAGTGAGGATGATTATAAATACATGCAATGAAAGAGCTAAGCTATATAGAGAAACTTAATGACAGAAGTAGTACTACTTACAGACAGTAGCAGGCGACCGTTGTTTTATCGAGGGTCAATTGATTGAAAAACTGATAGAACTCCTCAAATGGAACAGGCAACAGATCAATTCCAACGAGGTCATGCTCCTTTTTAACTTTCACATACAAAGTACTCCTCCCCTCTGCAGATTTTCAAGTACCAATCATGCAATCTTCGCATCATCATTGATAGAGATCTTTCATCTTTGACGAGAGGCTTCCCGTACTCGTATCTTTGTATCTGCACGTCCATGGGTTCATAATGTACTTCGTCGGGCAGGTAATTTGCAAGATTGCTATAACCGAGCACCATCATCGGATCATTAGCGACGTTGTGGCTAGGCACCTTGAGCGAGGGCACGATTGCTTTGCTTGTTCGCCGAGCTGGGTAATTTGTTTCCCAGCTCGTCGTTCTTTCAGCCTTTGATCACTGACAGTACTTCCTGACCGCTCCGCTTCGGCAAATTCCTTTCCAATAATGCGGTCATAGTTTCCTTTCGGCGGATCAGACTTCGGTGGTTTTGTCAGGGCAGCCAGAGTGCGCTTCACTTTCACCCGATCTACCTTCTCCTCCGGAGGTGGATGTTTCTTTGCTTTCACCCCTTCAAAGAAGTTCGTCACTTCTTCTCGCGTGATCTCGGCGTTCTCCTCCAGGGTCCTCTCATATGGTAACTTCTCTGGAGTCTTCAGAGAAGGACCGAATCTGTATGTCCTCCCGCCTCTGGTTGTACTGCTAGACGCCGACCGAGCAGATGTAGCGGTTGTCTTCTTTACTTGCTTAAGAGGCGGAGGAGAAGGACTACGACGCGCCGGAGCAGCTGGAGCGGCGGCAGGTCTCTTCCGCCCTTGCTGACGAGGCGGAGAAGGAGGAGGCTGGTTGCTCGGGCGCGTCGGCGCAGGCGGAGAAGGAGGCGGAGTGCCGCCACGCGCCGGAGAAGGAGCCGGCCGAGGGCCCTGATCGTCACTCGCCGGAGGAGGAGGCGGTGGTGTCTAGTTCGGAAGGTTGATGAGCTCATTCCGCCATAGGCATGGAGTCTTCAAAGCAGACCCCAGCCGAGTCTCCCCTTCACCGGTAGGGTGGTCAAGCTGGAGGTCCTCAAATCCCTCCGTTATCTCATCCACCATCACCCTAGCATATCCTTCTGGAATCGGCCGGCAGTGAAAAGTTGCGCCGGGTTCAGTAGGATAAACAGAGCCAATAGCCGCCTTGACCTTCAAATTCATCCATTGCATCATAAGGTGGCAATTTTGAGACTCCGTTATAGCATCCACGGGATAGCTGGCAGGAGCCGTCAAGGCATGCTCCGGCTGAAGCAGCTTGGTGGAAATCACGCTGCTTCTGCGCTGAGACGGCGGGGTAGCTTCGGGGGAGGCTTCGGCAGTACGTTTGCTGCGATTTGCTTCTCGTTCCTCTGTCGCGTCTACCCTTGCTTGCAGCGCCTGCATTTGGGTCTGCTGCACTTTTTTCCTCCTCTCATGGGATTTGTAACCGCCTGCGTCCGGAAACCCAACCTTCCACGGAATGGAGCCTGGCGTGCCTCGTGTCCGTCCAGGGTGCTCAGGATTCCCGAGGGCCATTGTGAGCTCGTCGTTCTCTCTGTCTGGAAAGAACGTCCCTTCCTGCGCTGCTTCGATATACTGCTTAAGCTTACTGACTGGTATGTCCATTTGATCATTCGTCCAAATGCACTTCCCTGTTACAGGGTCCAGGGTTCCGCCAGCCCCGAAGAACCAAGTCCGGCAACGGTCTGGCCAATTAATTGTCTCTGGTTCGATCCCTTTATGAACCAGATCATTCTCAGTCTTGGACCACTTAGGCCGGGCTACGAGGTAGCCACCTGACCCCGTGCGATGGTGAAGCTTCTTCTTCGCAACATTTTGCTTGTTTGTCGCTGACATCTTCTGACTCTTTTCCGATGTCTTGTGGGCCACAAATGCGGGCCAGTGATCTCTGATCTTCTCATATCTGCCCTTGAATTCTGGTGTCTCATTATTTTCGACAAACTTATTCAGCTCTTTCTTCCACCTCCTGAATAGTTCTGCCATCCTCTTCAGAGCAAAAGACTTGATTAATTTCTCTTTAACTGGGTTCTCTGGATTATCCTCAGGCGGTAGGGTGAAATTTGACTTCAGCTCAGTCCAAAGATCATTTTTCTGCATATCATTGACATAAGAGACCTCAGGGTCTTCTGTAGCCGGCTTAAACCATTGCTGGATGCTTATCGGGATCTTGTCCCTAACCAGAACCCCGCACTGAGCAACAAATGCGCTCTTTGTCCGGAGGGGTTCAATAGGTTGGCCGTCGGGCGCGATTGCTATGATCTCAAACTTTTCATCCAAGCTCAACTTTTTCTTCGGGCCTCGTCTCTTTACCGAAGTTGTGCTCGATCCGGAGGGCTAGAAAAAAGAACAAAGACTTAATTAATATGTGTACATACCAAAACAATGAATGCATCAATCAGCTAGTCAGCATAGGCTTAACTAATATATATACCTGGCCGGACTCGGTTCGGTCACCGGAGCCGTCATCACGGTCTCCTTCTTGCACCGGCATTGGGTCACCGGAGCCGTCCTCATGTTCTTCTTCTTGCACCGGCATTAGGTCACCGTAGCCAGCTTGTTCACCCTCTCCTTCTAGACCATCGGTTTCGTTGAGAAACAACGAGATGGCATCACTTCCTTCTGCGATTATGTCCCTCAACAACGCTTCTTTTGTTGCTTCGTCTAGGGCGGTGTCCATAGTTTCTACAAATATTTACAACATGGCAATTATTATTCAAACATGACAGATGGATATATTAGTGCCAAATGTAGAACTATCTACCTAATCATAGTAAGCTATCGGGAGGGGGTATATATCGACAACGATGACACTACATCTATGTCCCTCGACGATCCTCGTTCTCGATAAAAAAAGAGGAAGAAGAAGAAAAAAAAGAGGAGAAGAAAGAATAGAGGAGAAGAACCCTCGAACCCTCGACCCCTAGACGACCCTCTTCTTCCTCTCATGTTCGAGAGGATCGCCGAGGGGTCGGGAGGTTGCCTAGTGTCAAAGGATTCAACAAAACCATGTCTTCATCATTAGGCGAAAGTAACATGTGCATGATGGTACGAAGCTCTTCAAAGTTGTTCTGGAAAGGAGTCCCAGATAGGATAATTCGCTTTTTGGTACAAAGTTCAGCAAGAGCCTTCCGAATATCGCTATTTGGAAGGCCTTTGCTGAATTCGTACCAAAAGGCGGATTATTCTATCCGGGACTCCATTCCAGAACAACTTTGCAGAACTTCGTACCAACATGCCCTGGTTACTTCCGGCTAATGATGAAGGCATGGATTTCTTCAATACTTTGACACTAGGAAACCTCTCTCGACCCCTCGGCGATCCTCGACCCCTCGAACCCTCGACGACCCTGGAACCCTCGACCCCTAGACGACCCTCTTCTTCCTCTCATGTTCGAGAGGATCGCCAAGGGGTCGGGAGGTTGCCTAGTGTCAAAGGATTCAACAAAACCATGTCTTCATCATTAGGCGAAAGTAACATGTGCATGATGGTACGAAGCTCTTCAAAGTTGTTCTGGAACGGAGTCCCAGATAGGATAATTCGCTTTTTGGTACAAAGTTCAACAAGAGCCTTCCGAATATCGCTATTTGGAAGGCCTTTGCTGCATTCGTACCAAAAGGCGGATTATTCTATCCGGCACTCCATTCCAGAACAACTTCGCAGAACTTCGTACCAACATGCCCTGGTTACTTCCGGCTAATGATGAAGGCATGGATTTCTTCAATACTTTGACACTAGGAAACCTCTCTTGACCCCTCGACGATCCTCAACCCCTCGAACCCTCGACGACCCTGGAACCCTCGACCCCTAGACGACCCTGCTGGAACCCTCGACCCTCGAACCTATAGAACCCTCGAACCCTCGACCCTGAAACCCTCGACCCTTGACCCCTTAACGCCCTCGACCCTCTACCCTAGTTCCCGACCCTCGACCCCTCGAAGAGGAGAAATAAATAATAAGAAGAAAAAAGAAGAAAAAGAAGAGGAGAAGGAAGAAAGGAATAGTGGAGAAGAAGAGAAAATATTCTATTTTCTCTTCTTCTCCACTATTCCTTTCTTCCTTCTCCTCTTCTTTTTCTTCTTTTTTCTTCTTATTATTTATTTCTCCTCTTCTTTTCCTCTCCTCTTCTTCTTTCTTTCTTCTTCTTATTTTCTTCTTTCCTATCCTTCTTTTTCTAAAATTGTAATTTTTGCATATATAAAAC
>NC_041382.1:51047363-51048037 GCF_002162155.2 Triticum dicoccoides
TTTCTCCTCTTCTTTTCCTCTCCTCTTCTTCTTTCTTTCCTCTTCTTATTTTCTTCTTTCCTATCCTTCTTTTTCTAAAATTGTAATTTTTGCATATATAAAACTTTTCTAAAATTGTAACTTTCTATATAAAACTTTCCTATCGGGAGGGGGAGAAGATCGAAGAAAAAAAAGAAGAAAAAAAAGAGGAGAAGAAGAAAGGAATAGAGGAGAAGAAGAAAAAATAGAATTTTTTTCTATTTTTTCTTCTTCTCCTCTATTCCTTTTTTCTTCTATTTTTTCTTCTTCTCCTCTATTCCTTTCTTCTTCTCCTCTTCCTTTTCTTCCTCTCCTCGTCTTCTCCTTCTTCTTCTCCTTCTTTCTCTACTTATTTTCCTTTTCCTTATTTTACTTTTTCCTCTCCACTAACATAAAATGCACTAACCTAAAATGCAACAAACATAAAATGCACTAAAGAGGCTCAACTAACCTAAAATCAGTGATAAAATGCACTAACCTAAAATCGATATCTACTAACAACTTAAGAAATTAATACATATATGAAAAAATGCATATATGAAAAAAAAACATCATCATATCATCAACAGAAAAAAACATCATCATATCATCAACAGAAAAAAAACATCATCATATAATCATATATATCATCAACATCATCAACCTAAAGGGCCGGC
>NC_041382.1:51048837-51101963 GCF_002162155.2 Triticum dicoccoides
GGCAATGGTCACGATTGGTGCCACGAACCGTGACCAATGCCCCCTTTAGTCCCGGTTGGTGCCACCAACCGGGACCAATGGCCTTGTGCTGCCCCGCGCCCAAAAGTTTAGTCCCACATCGCTAGCTGAAGGGCGCCGGCACTGGTTTATAAGCACTGGTGTGCCTCCCCATTCGAGCTCCTCTCTAATGCAGGCTTTCGGGCCTAAACTTGCTACTGCGTGTGGGTCTATTGGGCCTTCTGTGGGCCTGAATCCTGGCCCATGTAGGGTTTCTAGTCGTATTCAGGCCGTGGAGGCCCAGTAGGAGGCATTTTTTTGTTTTTTCTTTTTTATTTCTACATTTTTTTGGTCTTTTATTTTTAATTTCTACTTACAACTAAATACTTACAGTTTTTTAGTGATTTCTTTTTGCTTTTAGGTCACAAAAATTATAAACTTTCTGTTAGTGCCATTAGTTTCAAATTTTGAATAGTTTAAATTTGAATTTTTCAAAATTTATGTGAATCACTAGTTTATGAATAACTTTACTATAAAAATAGAATTTTTTTCTATTTATTTTTTATTTCTACTTACAACTAAATACTTACAGTTTTTTAGTGATTTCTTTTTGCTTTTAGGTCACAAAAATTATAAACTTTCTGTTAGTGCCATTAGTTTTAAATTTTGAATAGTTTAAATTTGAATTTTTAAAAATTTGTGTGAATCACTAGTTTATGAATAACTTTACTATAAAAATAGAAAAAAAATTCTATTTATTTTTTATTTATACTTACAACTAAATACTTATAGGTTTTTAGTGATTTCTTTTTGATTTTAGGTCACAAAAATTATATTCTTTTTGCTATTGAAGAATATTATAGTTTTATTTTAGTTGATCATAACATAATATTTTAATTAATTGTTTTTATTTTCATAAAAGTTTTGTAGTTCATTCTGTTTGCTATTAATTCATTCTTTGAGCTAAATGACTCTGAAATTGGAAAGCATTTCAAAATGAACTCTGAAAAGGTTGAAAGTTGGCATGGTATCATCATTTCACCCACATAACATGTTCCAAAAAGTAGAGAGGGTTACGACAAAAACTTGATGCACTTCGTGTACAAAATGGACAATCACTTTCGAAGTATCAAAGTTTCGAACCATAAGACATGAAAGCATTTCAAATGAACTCTGAAAAAGTTGAAAGTTGGGATGGTATCATAATTTCACCCACATAGCATGTGCATGTACAAAACGGACAATGGTAGCATGTTTGTCTGTTACAAATTTGGCATGGTATCATCATAATAGTTGCGGGAGAAAGTCTTTACTTTTTCTTCGCTTGTGTCATTTGCTTATTGCGCCGTAACCATGGATAATCTTCATTGTTTATCAGGATGCTTGGGTCAGCCTTGACATTGAAGGGAGGAAATTTCATGAAACTTTTCATAATCTTCAGACATGTCTGTCTTGCCGTCCACTCCCAGGATGTCCCTTTTTCTTGAAAGAACTATGTGGCGCTTTGGCTCATCGTATGATGTATTCGCTTCCTTATCTTTTCTTTTTCTCGGTTTGGTAGACATGTCCTTCACATAGATAACCTGTGCCACATCATTGGCTAGGACGAACGGTTCGTCAGTGTACCCAAGATTTTTTAGATTCACTGTTGTCATTCCGTATTGTGGGTCTACCTGTACCCCACCGCCTAACAGATTGACCCATTTGCACTTAAACAAAGGGACCTTAAAATCAGGTCCATAGTCAAGTTCCCATATGTCCACTATGTAACCATAATATATGTCCTTTCCGCTCTCGGTTGCTGCATCAAAGCGGACACCGCTGTTTTGGTTGGTGCTCTTTTGATTTTGGGCGATCATGTAAAATGTATTCCCATTTATCTCGTATCCTTTGTAAGTCAATACAGTCAAAGATGGTCCCCTTGACAACAAGTACAACTCATCACAAACAGTGTTGTCACCTCTGAGACGTGTTTCCAACCAACTGCTGAAAGTCCTGATGTGTTCACATGTAATCCAGTCGTCGCACTGCTCCGGGTGTTTGGAGCGCAGATTGTTCTTGTGTTCATCGACATACGGGGTCACCAAGATAGAGTTCTATAGAACTGTGTAGTGTGCTTGAGACCAAGAATATCCGTCCCTGCATATTATTGAGTCTCTTCCAAGAGTGCCTTTTCCAGTCAGTCTCCCCTCATACTGCGATTTAGGGAGACCTATCTTGTTAAGGCCAGGAATGAAGTCAACACAAAACCCGATAACATCCTCTGTTTGATGGCCCATGGAGATGCTTCCTTCTGGCCTAGCGCGGTTACGGACATATTTCTTTAGGACTCCCATGAACCTCTCAAAGGGGAACATATTGTGTAGAAATACGGGCCCCAGGATGACAATCTCGTCGACTAGATGAACTAGGACGTGCGTCATGATATTGAAGAAGGATGGTGGGAACACCAGCTCGAAACTGACAAGACATTGCGCCACATCACTTCTTAGCCTTGGTACGATTTCTGGATCGATCACCTTCTGAGAGATTGCATTGAGGAATGCACATAGCTTCACAATGGCTAATCGGACGTTTTCCGGTAGAAGCCCCCTCAATGCAACCGGAAGCAGTTGCGTCATAATCACGTGGCAGTCATGAGACTTTAGGTTCTGAAACTTTTTCTCTGGCATATTTATTATTCCCTTTATATTCGACGAGAAGCCAGTCGTGACCTTCATACTGAGCAGGCATTCAAAGAAGATTTCTTTCTCTTCTTTCGTAAGAGCGTAGCTGGCAGGACCTTCATACTGCTTCGGACGCATGCCGTCTTTTTCGTGCAAACGTTGCAGGTCCTCTCGTGCCTCAGGTGTATCTTTTGTCTTCCCATACACGCCCAAGAATCCTAGCAGGTTCACGCAAAGGTTCTTTGTCACGTGCATCGCGTCGATTGAGGAGCGGACCTCTAGGTCTTTCCAGTAGGGTAGGTCCCAAAATATAGATTTCTTCTTTCACATGGGTGCGTGTCCCTCAGCGTCATTCGGAATAGCTAGTCCACCGGAACCCTTTCCAAAGACTACGTAGTGTAAATCACTGACCATAGCAAGCACGTGATCACTGGTGCGCATGGCGGGCTTCTTCCGGTGATCTGCCTCGCCTTTGAAATGCTTGCCTTTCTTTCGACATTGATGGTTGGTCGGAAGAAATCGACGATGGCCCAGGTACACATTTTTCCTGCATTTGTCCAGGTATATACTTTCAGTGTCATCTAAACAGTGCGTGCATGCGTGGTATCCTTTGTTTGTCTGTCCTGAAAGGTTACTAAGAGCGGGCCAATCGTTGATGGTCACGAACAGCAACGCCTTAAGGTTAAATTCCTCCTGTCTGTGCTCATCCCACGTACGTACACCGTTTCCATTCCACAGCTGTAAAAGTTCTTCAACTAATGGCCTTACGTACACATCAATTTCGTTGCCGGGTTGCTTAGGGCCTTGGATGAGAACTGGCATCATAATAAACTTCCGCTTCATGCACATCCAAGGAGGAAGGTTATACATACATAGAGTCACGGGCCAGGTGCTGTGATTGCTGCTCTGCTCCCCGAAAGGATTAATGCCATCCGCGCTTAAAGCAAACCATACATTCCTTGGGTCCTTTGCAAACTCATCCCAGTATTTTCTCTCAATTTTTCTCCACTGCGACCCGTCAGCGGGTGCTCTCAACTTCCCATCTTTCTTTCGGTTCTCACTGTGCCATCGCATCAACTTGGCATACTCTTCGTTTCTGAACAGACGTTTCAACCGTGGTATTATAGGAGCATACCACATCACCTTCGCAGGAACCCTCTTCCTGAGGGGCTCGCCGTCAACATCGCCAGGGTCATCTTGTCTGATCTTATACCGCAACGCACCGCATACCGGGCATGCGTTCAGATCCTTGTATGCACCGCGGTAGAGGATGCAGTCATTAGGGCATGCATGTATCTTCTCCACCTCCAATCCTAGAGGGCATACGACCTTCTTTGCTGCGTATGTACTGTCGGGCAATTCGTTATCCTTTGGAAGCTTCTTCTTCAATATTTTCAGTAGCTTCTCAAATCCTTTGTCAGCCACAGCATTCTCTGCCTTCCACTGCAGCAATTCCAGTACGGTACCGAGCTTTGTGTTGCCATCTTCGCAATTGGGGTATAACCCTTTTTTGTGATCCTCTAACATGCGATCGAACTTCAGCTTCTCCTTTTGACTAATGCTTGCGTCCTTGCATCGACAATGACCCGGCGGAGATCATCATCATCGGGCACATCGTCTGGTTCCTCTTGATCTTCAGCAGCTTCACCCGTGGTAGCATCATTGGGCACATCGTCTGGTTCCTCTTGATCTTCACCAGCTCCCCCCGTTGCAGCATCACCGTATTCAGGGGGCACATAGTTGTCATCGTACTCTTCTTCTTCGCCGTCTTCCATCATAACCCCTATTTCTCCGTGCCTCGTCCAAACATTATAGTGTGGCATGAAACCCTTGTAAAGCAGGTGGGAGTGAAGGATTTTCCGGTTAGAGTAAGACCTCGTATTCCCACATTCAGTGCATGGACAACACATAAAACCATTCTGCTTGTTTGCCTCAGCCGCATCGAGAAACTCATGCACGCCCTTAATGTACTCGCGGGTGTGTCTGTCACCGTACATCCATTATCGGTTCATCTGCGTGCATTATATATAATTAAGTGTCCAAATTAATAGAAGTTCATCATCACATTAAAACCAAAGTGCATACATAGTTCTCATCTAACAACATATAGCTCTCCAGAGCATCTAATTAATTAAACCATACATTGAAACTATGTAAAACATTTCAATGCAAAAACAAATGCGATCATAATCGCAACCAAGGTAACAATTGATCCAACGGCATAATGATACCAAGCCTCGGTATGAATGGCATATTTTCTAATCTTTCTAATCTTCAAGCGCATTGCATCCATCTTGATCTTGTGATCATCGATGACATCCGCAACATGCAACTCCAATATCATCTTCTCCTCCTCAATTTTTTTTATTTTTTCCTTCAACAAATTGTTTTCTTCTTCAACTAAATTTAACCTCTCGATGATAGGGTCGGTTGGCATTTCCGATTCACATACATCCTAGATAAATAAAATCTATGTCACGTTGGTCGGCATAATTTTCATAAACAATAAGTGAACCAATAGTTATAAAGATAATATACATACCAAATCCGAATCATAGACAGGACGAGGGCCGACGGGGGCGGATACCAAAACCATCGCACTATATAAGATGCAATAATAAATGTAAGAAAATGATACAAGTATCTATCTAAACATACAAGTAAGAATATTTTTCCTTTCAGAAAGAAGATAAGAACAAGAGGCT
The DNA here is from genome assembly GCF_002162155.2 of Triticum dicoccoides. NCBI lineage: Eukaryota > Viridiplantae > Streptophyta > Magnoliopsida > Poales > Poaceae > Triticum > Triticum dicoccoides. The sequence goes on from NC_041382.1 coordinate 51,054,206, forward strand.
CACCACGGTGGTGTCGGTGATGAGATCGGTCCGGGTGATCGACGGCGGTGAAGACGGGGACGGGCCGTGACGGACCGCTAAATCTAGACAAATCTCGAGGAAAATGGAGTTTGGAGGTCGAGCTTCGAGAGGAGAAAGCTTAAGTAGTGTGGCTCGGGCATTCCATCGAACACCTCATGTGCATAGGAGGTGAGCTAGAGCACCACAAAGCCCTCTCCCCCTCGACCAGAAAAAACAAAGCACTGTGCTCTACTCTCACGCGAGAGGGTATATATAGGCACCTCATTGGTCCCGGTTGATGACATGAACCGGGACTAAAGGGAAGCCTTTGGTCCCGGTTCAAGCCACCAACCGGGACCAATGGTGGTGGGCCAGGAGCGAGGCCCATTGGTCCCGGTTCGTCTCACCAACCGGGACCAATGGCCCACGTGGCCCGGCCGGTCCCCTGGGCTCACGAACCGGGACCAATGTCCATATTGGTCCCGGTTTTAGACTGAACCGGGACTAATGGGCCGAGCCGGCCTGGACCATAGCCCTGTTTTCTACTAGTGGTTGACGATGGCGATGTCCCGGGAGAATGACGAGAAGCTGAACAGTCGTAGGTCGTTGTGTGGCTGCATTGGTTCTGGCAACGGTACGTAGCGAAGCAGCCTGGGGCCGGGGCGTTCCTCCTCCTCCCCAACGGGGGTAGCGACTTGCACATCGCAGAGGAGCATGCCCCGCCAGAGGTCGACCCAGCCCATTTTGCCTCCCATGGTGATGACCCTTTCGCACGTATTTGCAGAGGAGCCTCCTGCGGTCGTGAATAGGCGGCTGGTGTCCGGGTCCAAGGCTCCAAGCGTCAGCCTCGGAGTCGCAGGTGCAGAGATCGTCGCTGAAATATATCCGTTTTGGACTTGGCCGGTCTTGCGCGCGTGGCAAAGCCAAACAAGGTGCGTGTTCGCTGGTGTGTAGACCTCTAGCGCAGGATGCCATGAGGTACTGTAGGTGGCCCTCGGTGATGTCTGGAAACACCTGGGTACGTCTGAGCCTGAGACGTGCCAATCCATCGCGCGCACGTGCTTGTTCGGTTGACGTGTTCTCGTAGCGTCGAGGGATTGCTACTCCTTGTTTCCGTGGACTTGTTTGTTTTTCCACTGCAAGACAAGATCGCGCCGCGCCTCCCGCGATTCGATTCGTCGCTCTTCCTCTTTCTCTTTTTTTTTGTTCCTTCGCGCGCACGCGACCGACCTCCAACGATGCTGACCGATGTTGCGCTGGTGGCCTCCGCTTCTTCTTTTTTTTTAGCCAAAGCCCAAGCGGAAGGCCTTCGCCGTTCGCTTTTGCTTTTCTTTTTTGGGATAATATATTGTACTTTATGGGACCAAGGGAGAAGTTTGCTCTAACCACTCAAAAAACCCGTCCATGTACGGTCCACAACTACGATACGAGAGCCCGCAACCTATCGCCTACCGCATTCACCAGAATATAAGTCATCGGGCGGCGTCCAGCAGCGACGCGCGTGCCACAAAGGCCACATCTAGATGTGCTTTAGGAAAAGTAAAAAATAAATGGCACATCCTTTTCAGTTCCATGTTGCATCGCCCTCTTTCCTCCCTCTGCCCGAGAGTCAAAAAATGGCCTCGCGGGATGAGGAGGGGCTTGCTTCGCCTCGCCTTGCTCGCCGCCTCCCCAACGCGTCCCCTTCGTCTTCGGTCATTGCCGCCGCCACCATGGGATCCTCGATTCCGGTACAAGCCCCATCCTCATCCCGTTAGGAATCACTCGTCTACGAACCCACCGTCTCCCCTTCTCATTTTGCTTTTTCTTTCTTCCTGTGCCGCTGCTGAGTCACGGGTATTATATTTCCTCAAGACATTCATCAACCAATTGAAAAAGGAAGGACACACGACCACGCGGGAGTGGACAATTGGCGGACCCAGCATGCAATGCATGCGTGAGTGCACGTCGGCGCCGCCGTTGGCAGGTGCAGGTGCCCGCCCGCTTGCTCGCCGTGGGGAGGAGAGGACCTCAGCTGACCTACTGGCTGCACCACGACCTCGCCATGCCATCTCACATGCATGCATGCAGTTTCAGCTCCCAACTCAATCAGTTCCCCGCCTCGATTCTTTGCTCCGGCCACGCTCCATCATCCTCCCCTGACTGACTAGATCCAGTAGGAATCACACCGCTCAGCCTCGCCGCCAACCTCACCTTGCGCATGAAGATGCTCCGTTAACAGCACTGTTTTAAATAGCCCGCTATAGCTTCGCTATAGCACGCTATAGCTCCGCTATAGCACGCTATAGCGTTTACAAAAGGTCTTGCACTAAGAGACTTTGGTCCAAAGAAATGAACAAACATCTTAAATAGCGCGCTATAGCTCTGCTATAGCACGCTATAGCATTTGAAAGAGGTCTGCCGCTAAGATGCTTAGCGCGCTATTTAAAACTTTGGTTAACAGTCCATTGTTTTTTTTCCCTTTCCCTGCATAAACCGATCAATCAATCAATTGAGAAAATTAAGGGCATATCTTTTCTCCATCCGGACCAAGCCGACGATGGGAGAATCGGCGGCGGCATGAGCCTCCAAGTCTGCCGTGACGAGCTAGCAGTACGAAGCCGCCGCCGATGGCCTTCTCGGACTCGAGCCCGGCGCGCCGGGCATCACGGGTGCGCAGGGAGCCGAGAAGCACGTCAATGGCCGAACTGAGGGAGACGGCCAGCATAGGAGCGGATGCCGATCGAGGACCCGCAGCACCGCGACGATGGATTCCCGTGCAGTTGCGGTAGAGGCGAGTGTTGCAGCCCGGCTCAAAGAAATCGGAACGCCCCGTATTTCAGCCCAGAGATCAAAGAGAAGTCTCTGGAATACGGCACTGCTTGGCATAGAACAAATCAGCTCTTATTACAAGAATAATAATACAAGGGTCTGATGTTACAAAGAAGCACATCAGCACGACGACATTACACCTGCGATACTACACTTGCTCTATGCTAGCAGCGAAACAACTCGTAGAAGCGGAATACTTCTAGCAGCGGAACAACGACGAAGGTGGTGAACTCCACTCCGCAGGGACTCTGGCTGGGACACGATCTAGCTCGCACGCACGGCAACCATCGACAAGCAATCAAGCAATCAATGCATCACCTGCAATCTGGCATGACACGCTAGGTCAGTACATTGAATGTACTTGCAAGCTCACAACAACCATAAACATCAGGGCAAGACAATAACATAGCATTTAACAGGTTAATTAAATTAACAACTATTATGATGAAACAACTACTAAGCCTGGTATGAAACTGATACAATACTAGTAAATCACCATCTCAGATCTTCATAACCATATCTCTCTTGGCTAACCGGCCAAGCAATATACCATCTCGATCACCTCGTGATAAAATCCAAACAGTGATCATTCCGGCGATCACAACCACGACCAACACTTGGTCTCAAATGTCATCATCAACATCCTGCCAATCTGTCCTGCTCAACATATCAACATATCCATATATAAATCACCTATAAGTCATTCTGTCATGTGAGTGTTGATCGAACGGTGGGACCTAATACGAACCCATGACCGAGGACGCGGCTATCGATAGTTTAAACAAATACACTCTGCAGAGGTAGCGCACTTTACCCACACCGCAGAACCCATGGCCTCGTACTCCCATTCGGGTGGACCAACGGTGTTCCGACAAAACCGATCTACTGTCATGACACTCTCCCGGCCACTCCGACCAACACCCCTTCTGGGTTTAGTCCTGGATGGCCCCGTGTCTACCAAAGACACAACGACCACCGTCGTGGCCAAAACATAAACGTCCCAACGGGGACAAAAAGACGCCTAACAACTACGGGCACACAAGGTTATGTCTGCTTACCGGGCCAGGGTACGCACACCCATAACCTTCCCTCGTTGGAGGCACCGGCGAGAGACATGACAATAGACCGCATTAGGGCCTTCCCATAAGGCAAATGTGGTTGCACTAGAAGAGCCCGGTTCGGTGGCACCTGACCAACTTAATGACGGAGTTTATCCCTAAAAATATAATTGTGGTAACTGATACTCCAATATCAACTATCAAACTATAAGCCAAGTCATAGCAATATCCAACAAATAATCCAAGCATAATATCATCATCTCAAAATATTCCAAGGGTAGCACAACACTACTGTTATGATGAAACCGAAAACAATAATCCTACTACTCCAATAACAGGAATAAAGCTATTCGGCTAAGATCCACATGTAAATATCATCTCCGAAAATAATACTCCAAGCAACAGAACATCAACTAGCATCATGAAAATAATCATACTAACCACTAATAGTCCAAAGGCAGCATGATATCCAAAGTAATACTTCAAAATAATACCATATACCATCATGAAAAATAATCATAATAGCCACTAAGAATCCAAAGGCACATGTCATCCACATAATCATAAAAATATTAATCCTAGAACTCCAAGCAAATATCATGGCAATAACAAGATCAAAATAATACTCCGATAAATGCCATGAACAAATCACAAGTAGCTAACACAATATTTTAAACAAATTTAAATAAAGCAACCATGTCACTGCATTGCAATCATGTAAATGGAGGGTGTGGCTTGCCTGGGGTGGAAGAAATCTCCGAGAAGAAGTGTGAGAGGCTCGCGGAAAGAATCGCCGGAAAACGTTCATTCTCGGAGGGGGCTGATTAAGCGCAAGGGAAAATGGTCATTTTCAGAATGTCAAAACATGGTGAAAATGATTCCATCAGAACGGGCTCGACAAAACGAAGAAGTGGGCTTTGGAATCACCTGATTTGGAGTTGGGAGTAAAAAGATATAAGGGTTTTTCTGCCAGGGACCTATCTGTAATGAAATCATCACAAACAGGCCCTCGGCTGGAAAAACAGAACACGCCTTTCTCAGAAATACGCTTTCCAGAGAGGAAAGCGCATTCTGGACCGAAGAAGAAATGAAGTACGCCTTCGATAAGAGCAAGCGTACTCAAAGGAGTACGTCTCCACTTATCCACGCTGGCAAGCGCGGGCCGGTGGCTGGCTCACTGACGCGCGGGGCCCGCAGGCGTAGAATCTCTCCTCCTGCCTCATTCTGCTTCTCCCCCGACACCGCACGTAGAGCCGAGGAGAGGCGCCGGCGCCGGCGCTCGTTTCAGCAGCTCCGACCATCTCCCGAGGAGATCCGGCCATGGATGAGCTCAGCGGAGCACGGCGCATCACCTGGGACCATCTTCGGCCGGCTAGGAGGGCCGAAGCGTTGGCTGCTTCAAGGCCGGCGGGCGGAGGTCTTCGGGCGCCGGTGAGCTTGCGGAAAGGGGCCACCAGAGAAGGAGAGATGCAGGGGAGGCTCGCGGGGGACTAGGTGGGTCTCTGGTGGTGGTAGAAGGAGGGGAGGGGCTCGACTCCGGGCGAATTTAGTCGGAGCACCGCGGCGGCCATGGCGGGGAGGGGAGGGCAGGAGAGCTCCTCGAGCTCAAACGAGGGGCTGGGGAGGCGTAGTCGAACGAGGGGAGGCTGGTGAGGTGCTCGGGAGGGCTCGGGGATGGCCTATATATAGGCGGGCGAGAGGGATGGGCTCGGGTGCCGCCGGGCACGTCCGGCCGAGGCTCTGGCGACGGCCAGCGAGCACGGGAGGGCGCGGGAACATGACGAGCTATTGATGCAGGGATCACGGAGAGATAGACGACGTCGGGGAGCGAAGGAAGAAGCCGAGCACCATTAAAACATGTCGGGGCACTGTGCTTCCGTGGGCGTTCGGCGGCGAGCGTCGGTGGGCGTCGATGAGGAAGCTGCCGGAGGGGGAGAGGGGTCCAGGGGGACGGCGACGATGCAGGCTAGCTGTTGGACACGCTCACGTGCGCGAAGACGACGAGAGGAGGACGGGGTCCAGCACAAATAGCCACTGGACGCGGCCACTACACACAGAGCGCGTGCACAGGCACGCCATTGTCGCGGTCACCGCGTGCACTGGCATGTACCGGGGGAGAGGGGCTTGACCATGTTGTCTAGTGGGTAGTTCATCCAGGGTAGGTCTCAACCGAGGTGGTAGATCGATTAAAAGTGATTTGGTTAAACGGTAAGAAGTCTCTGAAGTTTACTGCAGTAGACTTGGTTGAGCCCTAGTGATCAACAAGAAAGGGTTTGGAGCCATTGAGTTTGTCTGCGAGGTTGAGGTAAAGAAGGACTTTCATCCTGGTAACTTGGAGAAGATTTTGATCAAGATAAATCATAGTTGCTTTCAACTGCCAAATCTGGTCCAGAAATGAGATTTGGATGATGCACTCAAATGGTGTGGCCACTTGAGCTCAAAATTGGCAAGTCTTCATAATTTGATCATATAAAGATGCTTTATAAGTTTCATACCAATTGGATTCGCCCAGAGCGAGGCCGGCGTCGGCGGCAGCGTGGGCATACCGTACGTGTCGCCCAGAGCGAGGCCGGCGTCGGCCGCAGCGCAGGCGCAGGCGCAGCAGACCAAGGTCGCTCTTGCGGGTGCATGCATGCGCACGGGAAGGCAACCAACTGTCCGTGCTCTCCTGCGTACGTGCACTGCAGTCTAAAAACATTCAAGTTTTCATGCTCGTGTCGTGCGTCAAGTGGAGGGAGATCAAGCACTTTTTTTTGACTTGGAATATTTATCCGTTGTTTTCTTTTCTCCTAGCCTGCGGCGGGCAGTGATCTCTCTCCCTCGCTTCTCTTCTCTTCTTGTTTGACGCGGTTACCATTGGTGCCGCCCTGTTACGCGTGCGTGTGTGGGTTGGGCTCGCGCAAAAGATTTGACCTTTTTGCAGGCGGTGCACGGAGACGGCTCCTTCTCCAAGTCCCAACCAAAGTTTTGCGATCGCTGCCGGCGTCACGGTCAGGGATGTGCCTCCGCCCTTCCAAGTGGACTCACCTCGTGCCTGACCCATCATCACGCACAACCGACGCCAGCATCCTCCTCCTTTCCGGTCACCGACGACCTCCTCCTTGCCGATAACGTACTTAACTCGCAGCTTTTTTTTAAGGTGGGAACTGTACTGGTTGAGCGAGATCTACAGCCGGTGTTGCGCGGGGAAGAACCGCGACAAAGAACCGATCGACACGTACGCTCCCGAAGCTGGTTTTGCGCGTGCACTCTGAAATGCATCCAAAGCTTGTAGCAGTAATCGCTAGTACTCCCTCCATTTTAAATATAATGCGCCCGCGCTTTTCGAGGTCAGACTTTGACCATAAATTTAACCAACATGACCGACTGCGGCGACAGAAAAAATTATATAATTGAAAACTTCTTTTGAATACGAATTCAATCGTAATTTTTTCTTCCACCGCAGTCGGTCTCGTTGGTTAAATTTATGGTCAAAGTTGAAGCACAGGGATAGAGGAAGCACTATATTTTGAAACGGAGGGAGTAACAACCAATTCTGATTCCTCCTCGATGCCATGATATGCACGCATCAACATAATTACCTGCTACATGAATTGAAGCATCCAAACATGCATTTCCTACATCGACTAGTAATCAGTTGAAACGACCCCGACCCTAGCGGCAAAGTCCTTCGTGCCCAAGGTCGTCTCAACAAGGATGGAAAAGGGAACTCACACTCCCGCCCGACGTCATCCGGACGCGTCTTTTGTGCTCAATGACACGAGGACGGCTAAACCCCAACAACCCTAGCAGTAGGTGTGGCCGCGCCTCTAAAGGAGCAGAAGGCGAGCATGGCGGGGCCAATGACCTAAAGCAGACATGCACAATTGCATGTGCCGATGCCGACTCAGCCGCCTCCTTCATTAACGTCGTCGGCGCCCCAATGCCAATGGGGTGCTTTGACGTCATATGTGCAAATTTTTATTCTTTCTTTCTTTCTTTCTTACTTGACTGAAGTCTCATTTGACTAAGACCTAGCCACACCTTTTTATAGAAAAAAATGTGATAACACGCTATGTGTTTTGTATCAGGAATATCACCTGCGTTAGTAAAGATAGAATATGAACCAACTAAAGCTAGTGTGTTGCATTTGGCTCTTATTACAGTCTATTGTTTTTATTTCGGGTTGTCGAATTAATTTGGCTACAACTAAAATACTCTCAACATCAAAATACCATGTATCACCATTGTGACTCACAATATTGCATAGACAGGATATCAGAAACTTCTGCTTTACAAAATCCCTCAAACACATGTATTGTAGAAAAATGATAAAACTTTGTCTTATGAACCATCCGACATTCGATTAGCAAACCCCGCCAAGCACGACGCCACAATCCATGACCGAACCGAGGGTGGAAATTAACTTTTTAACCACTGCCCATGTTATTTCAGTAAGTTTTAACATTTTATGCTAGGAAATATTAACTTATATTATTACACGTGGCATTCCCTTGGGAAACACTACTCTGGTACCATTCATACTCACAATCTCCACACATGTCATTTTCATCTTCGTATGATTTCTCTCATTCTTCACACATACAATTATCATCCTCATAGGATTACTCATTTAGACGCAAACCATGTTCATATTTGGGCATCTTGGATCATAGGGCTATTAGCCCCAATTGGTTAAGGAACAAACAAAGAAAAGCACCCATTGGAACCTTTTATGGATTTGATCAAGTTCCCTTTACTTGGCCACAATGTTCTAGATATATTATTTCAATTACCCACCTCAATCTGTTTGAGTTTTCAAGGCTCACGCCTAAAAGCTATTTAAACTGTGCTCCCGTGCCTCTTGTGCCTGCCGGAATACCATTACCAGCGGTGCATGCGGCTGCTCCGCCATGACGGCGTCGAAGTGCGCCTGCTCCATGGTGAAGCCGACATGGACTGGCGCGGGCAGGGGCGTCGACTCGTCGTCGGAGGTGTCGTCCATCATTGGAGACCTCTAGCGATCTCGTCGGCCAACCTCTATCCGCCACGCACGACGGCCCGCCAGCCGGGCACAAGGGAGGTCAACTTGTGCTACTGATCCATGGAGAGGCTCTCTCACATCGCTCTAGAGCCCGCGGTCATGCCGGAGGTGGTGCATGAAGGAGGGTGTGAAGCGGACATGGTGTGGTGCGGCTCATGCCAGGCGTGGCCGCTTTTAAACAGTGGATGCCGACCAGGCCAAATGGGGAATGTGTTAGTGCGGGCGCCGGAGTCAGTTTTTCGGCGGGCACGACTGTTTAATTCTGGCAGGCGGACAGACGGGCACCTCGTATGAATGCGGTAGATAGCAGTCATGTCTCATCCAGTCATGTCTCTCCCACACTGAATAGGTGCGGGGACCGGGACGTGGTGCGGGCGGCGCGCCGCTCCAGGCCGAGTCCGCTCTGGGCCAACATGGATGCAGTACGGAGAGCGGAGGTGCGTTCGCATGGGAGATGTGTTTGGGTGTGGTCGGGGTGTCTGATGTGGACGTGGCGGCGGTCCGGACGCCCACAAACCCCCTTGGTTTCGTCCGGATTGCGGGAAAACGAACATCTGGACTGGTCCGTGGACAGATGCGAGACTGCGTTGGATGACAAAGTACGTCCGGGAAAACGGAAAAAACTTTCAAAATATTTTGGATTCGCTCCCGGTTATAAAGTTCAAATAAAAAATGAAAAATATGAATTATTTGGTTTCCGATTAAAGTTTAGATCAACTTTTCCCGCACAAACTCAACTGGAAAAATCTCACGACAACATCTCCCGCTCAAACTATCAAGTCGATCGGGACGTGGATCGATCCGCGAGAGACGGGGATTGACGAATCAGGGTGCCACCCAGCGTCTCGGCGCCACCCAGCCCAGGTTCCTCTCTCTCCTTAGCGAACACCCGTCCCGACCCACATCGGCGCCGCTACCCACCGCCGACGTCACCCCGTCGATCTCCATGTGACCTCGCCGCCGGCCATATCCTCCGCTCTCTCTCCCCCACAGCCTCCGCCCCACCTCCTCCCCTCCCCTCCCTTCCCCTCCCCTCATCTGAAGAGAAGAGGGAGATGAGCGAGCAGATCAGCCGCCGGCCATGGTCGCCCAAGGGATTGACCTGGAGCTCCATCCCCACATCCGCGCGCCCGGACGGGACATCCGACGGAGCGGCCATGAGTGAGGAGACGGCTTCCCTCTCTTCCTCACCCCACCCCACCCTACCTCAGGCGGCGGCCAGATCGAGCACGCCAGGCGGACTCACGCCGTCGTCAAGGTGCTTCTGCTCGCCCGTGCGGCTCCGCGTCTGCCTGCTCCGTGCCCACGCCATGGACCTGCTCCCACCCTAGCGCATCTGCTCGTCAAGGTACTCTCTTGCCCATCTTCGATTTGCTATTTCCCTCCCTCCATTCCCTTCCCTCCCCTCATTCATTTTTTTCCTTTGGTTTCCTTCCTCACGCAGGTTGGTGCAAGCACGCAGCTTCAGGCACAACCAGCGCCGATCCTTAGCCAGCATTGTTGCTGGCCATACATCTCGTGCACTTTTGGCTGGGAGAAGCAGCTCTGCCTGCTACTCGTCGACAGATTGATAGATTGGGGTGGACTAGGTAAGCCCCTCCTCTCTGCTCTCCTCTCTCCCGCGAGTCGAGGATAATCTTATGCCTGCTTCTTGGTATGTCAATACTAGTGGCACTACTTTAGTCGCTTGTACAGAGACATGTTTTAATGAGTGAGGGTATGCATATGAACAGACGGAAATAGTTAAAATCATCCCCCTTTTCTTGATTGTTGCTATTTTCTGTAGTTTCATCTTCTTTTTTTGGCGAGATCTGTAGTTTCATCTAGTATGCATATGAACTTGATTGGCATGTACGATGGGAACAAGTAATTAGTTCTGATACGGCCTTGTGAACCATTGAGTTGCATATGAATTTATGGCCCCGTGGCTATAAATTGACTAAAATGGCATGTATGTATCTTCAGAATCGGAGCACACAAACTGGAGACACAGTTTGAATTGCTGATTATTATGCGATCATGCCACTTGCTCGTGCTATAGGTACCTCAATTGGTCTGTTGCATGCAGGGAGACCCCTAAACTTAAAGATATGGTTTAGTATGTAAGGTCTCTGTTTTTCTGAAGGTGAATAGACTAGTGTATTGTTAGTGCGAACATAGATCTCAGTAAGTAGTCATCCTTTGGAGGTGTTGCTTAAGTCATTGGCTAGGAACCATTTCTTTAGTTCCAGTTTCTCATTGTGCCGCTGCTGCGTTCACCTTGCTTGCTGCCTTGATATATTTTCATAGGCAGAAGCTAGAACAGGAATCAATTGTGAGTTATTTGCATTTCTAAAGGTTGTAACAAAATATTGTCAGTTTGATGCAACTTGGCCTTCCTGGTTATGGATGGATATGTATTGCACTATAATTGCCTTATACCACTCAGTGAAATCCTTATTCACTTCAAAAGTTAAAAGGTAGGTCTGGAGCCCCATACGCATGTACAGAGTGCCTGCTTCTTGGTATGTCAAAACTAGTGGTGCTGCTTTAGTCGCTTGTACAGAGACATGTTTGAATGAGTGAGGGTATGCATATGGACAGACGGAAATAGTTAAAATCATCCCTCTTTTCATGATTGTTCGTATTTTTCTGTAGTTTCATCTAGTAGTGCATATGAACTTGATTGAGATGCACGATAGGAACAAGTGATTAGTTCTGATATAGCCTTGCGAACCATTGAGTTGCTATGGTATGGTGTCCCCAACTTGGACCCTGTGGCTATAAATTGGCTGAAAATGTCATGTATGTATATTTAGCTTTGGAGCACACAAACTGGAGACACATCACACATTTTGTATTGTTGATTATTATGCTTCTTGCTCCTGTCATAGGCACCTGCACTTGGTCTGCTGCAGGGAGGCCCCTAAACTTAAATATCTGGTTTACTTTGCAAGGTCTCTGCAAGGTGAACTGTCTAGCGCAAACGTAGATCTCACTAATTAATCATTCGTTGACTGTTGTGCTTAAGTCATTGGTTCCAGTTTCCCCAACATGCCTCTGCTGCATTCACCCTGCTTGATGCATTTATCTATTTTCATAAGCAGATGCTAGAAAAGGAACCAATCGTGAGTTATTTGCATGTCTAAAGGTTGTAACAGAATATTGTCAGTTTGATGCAACTTGGCCTTCCCGATTATGGATGGATGGATATGTATCGCTCTATAATTACCTTATACCACAGTGAAATTCCTATTCACTTGGAAAGTGAAAAATACTGGTTCTATAGCCCCATACAGAGCACCAGATAATAATGCCCTGATAATGTGGAATGTCAGTGAATATGTGAGGTTGTGGTCAGTTCACTGTTTATATCCTGTGTAAGTTGGCTAGTTTATTTAGTGGTCTTGCTAAGTCCCTATTATTAGGATCATTGTTGGTCAGGAAATATAGTTACTTTTTTTCCCAAGCCACTAGGTAAACAACACTCAACACTGGGATTTTTGGGAGCACATTATGTTACTTATAGTCTGCTGCACAGCATGTTAAAAACATCTCTGTTGTTTAAAATGCTATTTCTTTCTTTGATATAGGCAAGCGAACCTCCATGTGTGGCTACTATGGCTCGGTGACTACTTCCTCCTTGTCCACTACATCAGCTAGATGACAGGGGTTTGGCGTTGGTGTCCACTCCTTCCTTGGTTCTGGTGAGCCCCTTGTTTGGTCTAGCCACCAAGCCAATGATCTAGGTGTTGGTTATGTGGTCATGATGTCTGTGGTGGTACAATCTTGTGATTGTGATGATCTTGTCACTGACGTTCGTCCCTGTGCTGGTTAGGCCCTTGTGCTGCTTTTGTTGAGTTTTGATAATTATTTAGGATCTTCCGTTTCAAAAAAAATTGTTATTTAGGATCTTCCGTTTCAAAAAAATAATTGTTATTTAGGATCTTGGCATGATACTGTCAAGGGTGTAGGCAGTGGGTCCGTTTGTGTCGTGTCCTCAGTCCTCACTGTGTGGCGCCCGGCCTGGAGACTCCCTGGAAGGTGCTTGGTATTTGTTTGGTTCGAGTCCTAAAAAATCTGGAGCTAGCCTGGTCTGGATTGCCCAGGCATGGCGATTATCCTCGTGTGCGTCCCCTTTTTGTCACCTGGGCGATGGTCAGGAGCTCCCTCGCTCTGATCAAGCGATTTGCAGATTGAGTCTAGGCTGATGCTTCGATTCTATGCATATTTTAAGCCTCTAACAACCTTATATTTTGCATCTAAATCCTGTTGATTATATATTTCCATCATGTCTCATTTGAAATGTGGAAGCTACATTTTCCTGAAGGCATAAATGTTGCTGTCTTACTTGCTAATCAGGTACTGGGATTGGTTCAAGATGCTGGTGCACAAGAGGGTGATCGACCTCGTCAACTCCCGTGATGCCATCAAGCAGATCACCTCGATCACCATTGAGAGGTCAAGGTGACCGTCAGCGACCAGTAGTCATCTTAAAGGTAGCCAAGGACAAGCAGCTGCAGATGAAGGACTGAAGGGCCCCGTGAGGATGCCCACCAAGGTCCTCATCATCACCACCAAAAAGTCCGTTTGTGGGAAAGGTGACCTCTCTCACCTCTCTGTTGGATCTTGATCTGTATCGTACATGCTCTTGCCGTGCCAAAATCGCTACTCTAAAGTTTTACTAAGTGAGCGACAAGTAATGTGGATCGAAGGGAGTAGTATTATTCTTTTGGTCTTTGCTTGCTGCTACCTCATTATTATTATGTTGATGCTTGTTGTAACTTGAAGTGGTAGGAGCATTCTGCTACACTTGCATGTAGCTTTTATTTGGATGTTTGATGCGTAGGTTCAGTGATACATATCATGTTCACTTTATGATCCCTAATCATGCCTCATTTTTGGAAATGTCAAATTTGCATGCATAGTAAATCATGGATTTGTGAAGCTTAAATTCATCCTGAACGTGCGTACCTTACCCTGCCATTTTCTGTGATTTACAACATGCGCGAGTACACAGATTCGTGAAAATGGATGGGATTGATTTGTTTATGTGTATGTTGTCCCAGCTTTTATTTTAGTTATTTTCTTGCATAGCTGGTTCAGTATTCAGGCTCTGTTTTTAAATATAAGATGTTTTGGGCAGTTCAAATTGAACTGTCAAAACTTCTTACCTTCAGGAACAAAGGGAGTACATCAGAAGTACTTCTGTTTGTTTTGGTGCTAGGACCAATATGAAGCAACCGCCAGGTTGTTTACAGGATGTTTGATGTGTAGGTTAAGTGATGCATATCATGTTCACTTTAAGATTTCGTAATTATGCCTCATTTTTTGAAAGGTCAAATCTGCATGCATAGTAAATCAAGGATTTGTGAGGCTTAAATTCATTCTGAATGTGTGTACTCCCTCCGTTTCAGTTTATAAGTCATGCACGTATACCTAGGTTGTCAATTTTATCACCGTAATATAAACTATATAACACAAAAATTATACCGTTTGAAAATAGAACATCTGAAGTTTAAAACGGAATTTTTTGTAATATATGACTTCTATTAGGTTGGTCAAATTGACGACCTAGGGGTACGTGCATGCCTTGTAAACTGAGAGAGAGAGAGGTAGTATCTTACTTTGCCATTTTCTGTGATTTGCAACATGTGCGAGTACCCAGATTTGTGAACGTGGATGGAATTGATTTATATGTAGTCCCAATTTTCATTTCAGACCATTTCTTGTATAGCTAGTTCTGTGTTCATGCTCAATATCAGAAGTAAGGCATGTGTCGTGTAGGTGCGTTGCAATGTGTATTTCTTAGATGATCTTTTTAATTCTGGTTTGGTCACTAATGTGATTGCTTAAACTATCTGTAGTAGCTCTTACTTTTCGTTTGTACGAAATGATTTTTTTAGATCATCCTGTTGTATGAAATGCTAGCCTGCATTTACTTTCTTTTCATGTGGGCATGTACATCGCATTTTTAGCGATAATCTAGAGAGTGATATGCCTCCTTGATACAAATTGGATTGACCATGACTTATATATATATATGATCTTCTCCTTGTTATTATCCTTTCTGGTTCACCATGATTGACCATGATCAGAGTGAGGGGATTTTTTTTTCTTTTTGTCCTCATGCCAATGCATTGACATCCATCCTTTCATCCAGGAGATAAATAGTCACCGTAAACCAAATTCAGATTATAATTGTAGGTGTAGAGTACTTTTTTTCCTTATATGGTTAGAGAAACTTCTGGATATTTTTTTCCAAGAACAACACTAAAACAATACTGGGAATTTTTTGAGCACATTATGTTAATCATAGTCCGCTGCACAACATATTAAAAACATCACCATTATTTAAAATGCTATTTCTTTCTTTGATATAGGTTACTATTGTTTGGTGACTACTTCCTCGTCCACTACATCAGCTAGATGACAGCGGTTTGATGTCGGTGCACGTGCCTTGGTTCTGGTGAGTCCCTTGTGTCCTCTCTCTCCTTGTACTCTGACATGGTCTTGCCATGGAGCCAGATCTAGGGGTTGGTTATGTGGTCATGTTGTTGGTGGTGGTGGTCTTCTGGCCACCACAATCTTTTGATTGTGATGATCTTGTCATTGAAGTTCATCCTTGTGCTTGGTTAGGCCCTTGTGCTACTTTTTTTGAGTTTTGATAATTATTAGGATCTTCTGTTTCGAAAAAATAATTATTATTTAGGATCTTGGCATGATACTGTCGAGGGTGTGGCTGCTGGCCTGGAGACTCCTTGGAAGGTGCCTGGTATTTGTTTGGTTCGAGTCCTGAAAAATCTAGAGCTAGCCTGGTCTAGATTGCCCAGGCATGCTGATTATCCTTGCAGGCGTCCCCCTTTTTTCACCTGGGCGGTGGTCAGGAGCTCTCTAGCTCTAATCAAGCGATTTGAAGATTGAGTCGTAGGCTGATGCTTCAATTCTATGCATATTTTAAGCCTCTGACAACCTCCCTGGCCTGACCATGATCCAAACCGCTGCTAGTTCAGGCTATCTGGCCAGAATATTTTTTTTGAAATCCCAGGCATGCAACCCAGGACATCGTCGAATCTAAGCCTAGTATCTCTAGTGTTGTGCCTACTGTCAAGATTGTAAAGTATCTCTAGTGTTTAACAGAGGACATCTTGGCTGTGAACATGTAAACTACTACTTTTATTAGTCATTAAATTAAAATTATACTTGTAGATGTAGACTGCTCTTTGTTCTTTGTAGACTGTTCTTTGTTCTATGAAATGTTAGCGCACATTTACTTTCTTTGCATGTATGCATTTAGACCACAACCCTGCTACCCCCTTTCTTTCTTATTCCTTTGTTGTTTGTGTTCTGAAACCTAGAGATATGATGAAATATGATGTGTTGCCTATGAATGATTCCTTTTTGCCTCCACGAAAGATGTCACGCCTTTCTGAATCTTTGTTGTTTCTGCCTTGAAATTCACAAGCAGGATGTGTATTGGCTGACGACTGCCAAATGCTTAGAAAATGTTTGTCAATGAGACGGATTGCTCCATTGGCTGATTACATATATTTATTGCATGTGAAGTCTAGACATTTCCTACCAGATTTACAAGTAATTTGTTGCAGGCTTGCTGTTTAACATACTAGATGACCCGGTTGCGCCAATGGCGCAAGAAGCCAGTTAGAAGCAATGTTAGTAGTGAGTATATGTGGGAGATGTAGCTGAAAATGTAATGCAATATGGATTGTAATACAGATAGTAGAATGACTTAGATTGGTGTACAGAAATACATACATAGTAACTTATTTAGGCATCTTGTTAGTAGGACTGGTCTTAAGAGGGTGTGAACGTACGAATAAGAAGTGTCAATGTTGGATAATGCTTGCATGGTACACTTCCATAGGCCCTTGAAGGCCTCTAAAAGGGGATGGTTCCACTGCTAAACCAACTGGAGCAGCCCATATAGTTATTATCTTTGGAATATCTTTGCATTCATTGGTCCATATGGCACACTTGTAGAACCAAATATCAAGGGAATCACCAATATGGTAGTTGTTATTCTCTAGAATGCAATAAGGCCTGAGGGTGTCTTCTATTATAGCTGAGTTGTAGAACTCGGTTGGTAGTTTTGTTGTGCCCCTAGCGCAAAAAGTAAGAGCGAACCAATCATTCAAACCATGCAAGTAAGAGTGGTTAGAGATCGATAATAAGATCCTTCAAGCAGGAAATAGATACTTTGTACATAGCACTATATATTTGTACATTGCATGGTGCATGATAGCCCAAAACAAAGTTATGAGGTCAATTCATGATAGCTTATCTACATTGGTTTTAGAAAGCAAGCGATATAGGCAGACATACATCATATAGATAGCCCTTGTCTTTTAGCCTGTAGATGAATTTTTTTATCTCCTGCTGGTAGGCAAGACCAAGACATGCAGCCGTTGACATTAGGCAAACTCATTGTTGCATGTTACGTCAGTACTGAAAATGACCTCATCGCCTAAGCAGCTCTTTATGGTAGGTGTGTTCGGTGGCCTCTAAATGGTTGCCTCCCGGCCAACCGTTCTTGCCTTGCGTGTTCATCCACTGATCGACCAACTGATTATAGAGAAGCAAAAGTCTCTGAAATCGCCATTGTCAGCAATTAGTTTCCTTTCTTTTTTCGGAGGGAATGAAAGGACAAAACCGATAAACTAGAAACAGATTACAATGACCAAATTACTAATCTTGAAACCAACAGGAAAGAACCTTTGAGGTGACGGATTTCCCATTTCACATTGATTCGGCTACAAAATCTATTAACCTAAGATGTACAGTGGCAGCATAACCTCTAAACTAAATAAGAACTTGACTATGAACAAAGCAAAAATGGTGATAATTTCCCAAAAGTTCAATCTAATGCACTCAAATGGGTGAGCATGTGGAGAAAATAGGTCCGGCCATACTACTGTTATATAGGCACGGGCCATAGAACTAAGGGCATCTCCAATGCGGACCCTCAAACCGCCCGCATACGTTTGGACCGTGCGATCCGGACATGGTCTGCCGTCCAACACGGTCTTGTATCGGTCTGTTGAGCGGTCTGGACCACGTTTTCCCCGTAAACCGTAACCAAACACTACTAGATTTTGCAGATAGCCCTAGGGCTTGATACCCTAAGCAAATGGGCAAAAACGCTAGGGAAAGGGGTTTCCCTAGTGTATCCCCTAGGGAAACCGACCTAGGGAACCATTGGTGGGGGAATCTCGGTTTCCCTAGGGTGAGGAAAGAAAACCCTAGGTATAGTTCTTTTTCCCTTGAGCTTTGTACCCTAGGGAAACAAGCGACGGGTGGCAAGCATGCTGACATGTAAAGTAGATATCATTTGGGTTAGTTTCACTCCCTAGGGAAATATTATATAACGGCAGTTGCTGTTAGTCCATTTTATACCCCTTGGGTTTACAAACCCTAGGGAATCGTTATTCAAAATATTGTATTATTGGGGCAAATTAATATTGTTCCATAGAAATTAAACTATTACAAATAATTGTATGTAATCACTCCAAAAATTAGAGAACGATCACATAAATTATGTACTTTAACCACCATCATTCATCATTATACATTACAACAACGAAGAGTTTACACAATAGTACCACTCTTTACAAAAGATGGCATCTAGCTCCACTCTTTACAAAAGATGGCATCTAGCTCCACTCTTTACAAAAGATGGCATCTAGCTCAGTAACTAGGACTCACAAAATGTCATCTATACCTAGGATTGCCAATTAGTAGCCTGGAATAATACATCATGCATCATATAAGTCACTGATCCAAGACATCACAACCATACCAAGTGCATGGCCAAAAGGATAATTGTCCATTTGCTTCCAATTAATCAACAAAAAAAGTTCAGACCACTTCCTTCACCATGATGAGAGATATAAAAAATGTAGGTAAATCATCACTAGGTGGGGAGAAAGTTCCAGTAGCAACACCATTCGCATCATTACCATTTGCATCAAAGAAGCCGCCAAACATTCCATCTTCCACTCCTTGCAATGTATTATCCATATTTTCAACATCATTTGTTGATTCGCCGGTGGAGGGCTTGTAGTAGCACTGCTAGTAGAGGATGACCCCCGGCGGTGGCGGTGCGAAATTGCCATCCTGTAAAACTGAATTGAAATGCATTAGTAAGTCCACAGAACACATAACTAAAATTACACATACCGACAAAGGTGCACTCTGACTTTTCTTCTGCCTGACTCCATTACAACAATTTGTGCATGGGCACTTCACACCAAACCGGTCAGCATTAGGCATAATCTGAAAAACATGGTCAAGAAAAGTTGTTGTGTTGCACACCCACTCTTCAGAATGGCGCCCTTGTTCATTCCACCCACTGTACAATCCAACTATGTTGTTCTTCTAGAGACATGTCGGGATAATTGAAAAAATGGCAGCACGGTGCAGACGAAGGACCTACAGCCTTCATTTTGTTACATTACACAAGGTTAAAGCAATGGTTCTCCACAGAAATATATTAAGCACATTATCAAAACAGAGCACTGTGCATTTATATCAACCAATAGGTTCACTTCACTTAATTAAGTAACGGAAAGATACAAAACTTATCTTTTATTTAATCACAACACAAATAGAAAATTTGTTATCAACTTCATGTGAGCGCATATAGAAACATGAGGGAGACATTGGAGTACAGCAAATATCTCTAAAAAATCCAGTTTACAGTTTTGTGAGATGGAGAAATAGCCAGTTTTAATCACAATACAAATAGACAGTTTTTTAGCGACGACAACTTCCTAGATGTGAGCTTCATCTTCATGGAGTACAACAGATCTCTAAAATAATTCATTTACCGATCCCTAAACTGAATGCATCAGACACATATAGGAACATGAGGGAAACATTGTCCGGTGAGCTCACCTAATGGAGCCTTGATTCTGAAGTTGAAGAAGACGCCTTTCCATAGTTGAGTAGGTTGCAGATCGAGGATGTACTAGTCAAGGGAGGCAGGGTAGGATTCTTCTAGGGAGGCAGGGTTGCAGCAGCACGGAGACCTCCGCCTGAAACTGTTGTCGAGGGCGGCAGGTCGGTCAAGCTCCACAGCGGCGGACCCTCTGCAGCGGCGGCGGCGACCCCTCTACAGCGGCAGCCGCGGGAGCCCTGCAGCAGCAGCGGCGACGGCGGCCCCTCTGCAGCGGCAGCCGCGACATCCCAGGCCTGCAATGGCGATGGCTTGAAGAGGGCACGGGCGACGCGGCTATGGATGATCTGTGCCCCCGTGCTATTTTGGCGGCGCTCTCACCGTTGGAGTGGGATTTGGGGGGAAATCTTCGCGCGTGTACACGGGAGAGGATTGGGGAATATGAGGGTCTTCGCGCGCGTTCGGGAGAGAATTGGGGAAACTTCGCGCGCGTACAAATTTTGCGCGGGCTCGATACGCGCCAGTAGCCAATTCTGGGCGGGCTCGATACCTCTCCGTAATTGGCTTTTATCCCGTAGATAGTGACCTGCGTAGCTTTTAAAAAAAGGGAGGATTACCCTCCCCTCTGCATCCGGACGATATGAATGCAATTAAAATAGATTTAATTTTTTTAAAGTGGATTTATATTATTTTTCATCTATTATTGTTCATCTCTTTTATACATGTAAAATTTGGCATGCATTATGTTACATATACAATTAGGACATCTAAAAACATATGCTACTAGTTAAATCTTTTAAAAAGCATGTGGCGACGCACGGGCACTCTACTAGTTATTCATAAAGACCTTATAAAGTAGTACATCAGGTAGTCTGAAGCAACTATCTTAGCAACAAATATAGCTACTCCTATCCACTTGGTGAAGAAGTGTCGATAGTCCGAATCTAATACCAAATAGAAATCGCACAAAAGCCTAACATCTAAAGCCAAAGGCCCCAACCGAGCCAGATACTAGGTTTGGGGCACAAATCGGTCCGACGCACTCTCATGTGTCGTCGTCGCCATCTTCCACCAATTCATCTTCAGAGCAAAAATTAACGCACCCACCTTGCTAGGCCTCTCCGCGCATCAGACGTCGAGTCTCCACTGCGCCACGCTGCCGAGATCTGACGCCATCAATGAGTAAGATGAAGCACCACTCCACCAAAGAAGTCGTCCACTGGTCCCTCGAGCATGTGTACACCTCCAAGAATGACGCCTCCAAGAGGGAAACGACTCCAGAGCGTCGCCGTCATGCGATCTACTGATCTAGGGTTTCCCCCGGAGGTAGCGGACAGAGGTCTGTAGGTTCTCCACGGCGACACCCTCAAGAACGTAATGACACAAAAGAGTTCCGTCATTGTCGGTCTTGGCAACAACACGAGAGTGAGGTTTTCACTCGGGTCCGCTCGACGAACCTCCTTCTTGTATCGTGGTGCACGGACCACCACCGATCTGTGCCGCCGCGGAGCGAGCAAGCCACTCTGGCCAGATCAAACCTGACCGGAGGGCCAACCACGCCCGCAGCCGACCAGTCCACAAAGCCCTCCACGTCTCCGCCGATCCGAGGTGTCGCAACGCCGCTGGAGCGAGCCACCGCCGTGGAGGCTCAGATCTGGGGTGCACTTCCGCTTGCCCGGGTGCCCCGCGCCACCCTCGCGCGCGAGAAGGAGAGACTCCGCCGCCACCGCCGTCAGCTGCTCGGGCTTAGCCCGGCAACTTCCTCCAGCGCCGACAGAGGGGAGGGATGGGAGGGGGAGTGACTGGCGGCTAAGGTTGGGGCCCCTCGACTGCTCGCACGGGGTGGAGGGGTGGGGGGGTTGGGGGCGACGGAGGGGAGAGGAAGGGAGGAAACAGCTGGCCAAAAAGAAAATTATGGGCATGTGTATGGGCAATTTAGGCAAAAAGACACTACTCAACTAGCATATGATCAAAAAGATTTACTTGGCTATTAGTTTCCATTTTGTATATCTAACACTCAAAGAAAAATATGTACCTATTTCCCCCTATTTCATCGACACATGTATATTCTTTCATCAAGTGTGTGCACAAAAAGTGATGGGTCGACATATATTTTAGGAAAAATGATCAATCAACTTACATTTTTCTTTTCGCACAAGTTTGTGTTATTTTGACATGCATTTTTCCTTGTAGGTTTAAATTTTCTTGATATTCTATATTTGCCGTAAGTATATTTAGAATATAACCATTAGGTATAAAATACATACTTAAGTGTGTGCAAACCTCCCTAGGGTTACCATTACAAACCCTAGGGATACTCTACGGCGCTTGTTGGAACATGGAAGCCCCGTTTGCATCATATGCTTAGTCCCTAGAGTTTTGTTTTTTCACCCTAGGTATAGACCTTTCCCCAGGGTTAATATGATAACCCCTAGGGAAACCTGCCAGCATGGCTTCAGCATGGTCCCACACATGAAGTATCCCTTGGGTGCGCTATCAAACCCTAAGGAAACAATACAGTTCCTTGGGTTTTTAACGTGTACCCTAGGGAACCTTTATGACCCTAGGGTGTCCAATTTAGCTCTAGGGAAGCACTTTAGCCCTAGGGCTATTTGCAGATTCTAGTAGTGACATAGCTCTCACCGGCGATGGACAAACATCAGGAAATTTCCATGAAACCACACCAACTCCCAACAAAAGGAACCAATTTTATTGTGCATGAAGAACGGCGTAGTGGCATAGGGGCGAATAATGAACATCCAAAAAAACCTTCAAAACCCTTGGAACGAGAGATGCCAAAGGTTTTCACATCAGTCTAGTCTCCTCCTTTCTTGCACCTCCATGACGATAGACAATAAGAAGACGAGGCCAACTACACCCATAGTTAAGAAATCGACCATACAAGTAGTCAGAACTGAAATAGAATGTTGCGACCAACGTCTCTCCATGACGGGACTTCCAGTGAGGCCCTTTCACAAGACGTGTGATGCGTATGATGGACAAAAACAAGATGACCAATTTCATGATAACAAACCTTAAACGTACACAGGAACGCGATCCAACGTCCCAAGAGGTAAACGATTGACCTTGCCCGATCGACCACCCCTAGCGCCGGCCTTAATTAAATGCTCTAAACCATCAATGCTGCTAAACCAGGAAAACTAGTGATGTAAAAAAATCAGGAAAACTAGTTGACCGGACTATTTTTATTTTTATCTCAAACTGGTGAACCAAGCGATTTGCACTAAACGGACCGGTTTGACTTCAAATACATGATACAATATGCTAAAAATATATATGAAAAAAAAACCCTATTTCGTACTCCTCGCAAAAGAAAAAAAAAGAGCCTATTTGGTAGGGTTCACGGACGAATTGGAGCAGTTCCCCCTTTTTCCCCCACGAGGCAGCCCTATCGGGCGCCGGCGCCCCTTCCGCCGCCACCCCTGCCTCGCCGCCAGGACCGCCCCTCCCTCGCCGGCTCGCCGCCCGCGCAGCCGCGCAACCGCCCCACCCCGCGTCGCCAACTCGCCACTCCCGCATCCTACCGTCCCGCGCGACCTCTGCTGGCGCCTGGGGGGAGGGTACGCCGCCGCCTGGTTCAACTCCTACCTCCCTGCTCCAGTACAGCGCCGACCAGACCTCCCTCCGCTTGACCAGTCCAGGTGCAGCCAACCAGGATGACCAGGACGCCCGGCGGTTACCTCCAAACCTCCCTCCGCTCCAGTCTCCAGATCAGGACGCTCGGCCGACGCTGGCAAGATCTCTCTCTGTTCTTCTGTGCCTCCCCATTCTTCTATCAATGATTAATCTATCCTAGCATGAAGCATCAATATGTGAATTTTTGAACTACTGAACCGAACTGTGTTGTTTTTGTTGTCCTGATGAGAATTGCTGATAAATAATGAGAGATATTGGAGAAAAGAATTAGACATTGGTATTGATATTTGGTAATTACTATTTGTTTGATTGTGTTGTGCATTTCTTTGTCAAATTGCAGGCTTGCAACCGCAGGATGGAGTTGTTGCTTGCTGCTTTATTTAGAGAATATCATGTATATGAATGAGACATTATCAAGTAGTTGCTGGTTACAATTGTCATGTTACTACAAATTTTGTTATCTATTGGTTCGTGTATGCTAAACAGTAGGATGGAGTTGTTGCAAATTCTGATTTAGCCCGTTTTACTCTGTTGTCTATTGCGTCAATCGGGTGGAAGAGTCAAGTCTATTGTGTTAACTAAACAATCATATTTGCTATCCAGTACATGAACACACAGTCATGCGAACACATACACATAATCTGCCATCCAGTACACACAGTCATGCATGTAGGACCATATTGATCTATTTGTATGTGCTGTTGTTAAATTAATTAGAATGTTGGCATGTCATATTTGTTGTCACTTTTTTTGGTGGACTACCTGCACTGTTAATTATTACTGAGTTAAGCTTCATTTATGACGGATTGTCATTGGAAATAGATAGATACACTTTTGTCAAAGAAGTATTATGTCAGATTTATCATCTTGTAAACTAAGCTTATGTCTATTTGAAATTGATGTCTTGATTTATGTGGGATGTTTGTTTGGTGTCAAAACCTGGACGTTTGATTCAATCTTTTCTTCTTTGTTGTTGTGAACCAGCCTTTGGGTGCATGACTTCTGTGACTTGCATCGTATCTTGGTGCTAGCTGTTGTGCGTGTCTGACTTCTGTTGCTTGCACTTGTAGCTGGTCGCTAACCATCTTCCGCCCAGTCAACTAGGCAATGTACGGATGATTCTTGTGCTGTACTAGTTGTAGTGTGTGGGTGTTCTTATGAGAAATACATATTTACTAGCACATGAACAACTTTCTTTTCTAGGTTTCATGCTAGTACTACACTGGTCTACTAGATTGCTGATTAGTACTAGATTGCCGTTTTATTCTTATACAAAGCATATATAACTATATATGCATACATGGATTTATGCCTTATTAGTTATGGATGTGATTAGCATTTTTTAAGAGAAAAATGACTACGTTCCAAGAAAAAATAGACGTGCTTTCCAGGTGATGCTTGTACAATAAAAATGACTACTTAGTATGGTTGTTCGCCTGAAAAAATATAATTATATATTTTTACTTCAATATATTTGATTAATCGTTCGATTTTTCGTTGTATACAATGAAAAACAAAACTGAAAACGGTATGGAAGTTCATACCATACTGAAACCAAAAACCATAAAAACCGTATAATTTGTTTGCTTAGGTTTATTTTCGTTATAGCTTTTTGGTTTGGTTTTAAAATGCATAAAGTGATTCGATAGTGAGAGGAAAAAACAGAATATTTGAGTTATTTTTCTAAAAAAATGACCTCTGACCAAATAAATCAATTATTATTGTTTTTAGGGGAATCACTTATTATTGGTTGTAATCAATTCTTAAATCACAAATTGCAGCAAGCCCATTGTGCATTGGGCCGTTGGGCATGCCTTGGCTCAAGGATAATAGTTCAATTCCTAGGTTACACATGATTTTCATGACATTTCACTGTTTTGTCGCTAAAAGACCGACTTACCTAAAAAATTGGACAAGGCCTCGGTTTCGGGTTTTTCCGCTCTGACCGTTGGTTCGGTCATGTTTTGAAAACTATGTTCAAAAGTTAAGCTCTCATTTGTTGTTGATCCATTCCTAGTATTGTCATCAAATACTTAATTTTCTATGGTCATTTTAAAGTGTGCATTTGGACTGTCGAGTCATCTTAAAATTCAAGTAAAAATTGTTGGGGAACGTAGTAATTTCAAAAAATTCCTACGCACACGCAAGATCATCGTGATGCATAGCAACGAGAGGGGAGAGTGTTGTCTACGTACCCTCGTAGACCGAAAGCGGAAGCGTAAGCACAACGCAGTTGATGTAGTCGTACGTCTTCACGATCCGACCAATCAAGTACCGAACGCACGGCACCTCCGAGTTGAGCACACGTTCAGCCCGATGACGTCCCTCGAACTCCAATCCAGCCGAGTGTTGAGGGAAAGTTTCGTCAGCACGACGGCGTGGTGACGATGTTGATGTTCTACCAACGCAGGGCTTCGCCTAAGCACTGCTACAGTATTATCGAGGTGGACTATGATGGAGGGGGGCACCGCACACGGCTAAAAGATCAAACAGATCAATTGTTGTGTCTTTAGGGTGCCCCCCTGCCCCCGTATATAAAGAAGCAAGGAGGGAGGCGGCTGGCCTAGGAGGAGGGCGCGCCAAGGGGGGAGTCCTACTCCCACCGGGAATAGGACTCCTCCTTCCCTTGTTGGAGTAGGAGAGAAGGAAAGAGGGGGAGAAGAAGAAGGAAAAAGGGGCTGCATCCCTTGTCCAATTCGGACCAGAGGGGGGGGGGGTGCGCGCCTCCTTCCTTTTGGCCTCTCTCCTCTGTTCCCGTATGGCCCAATAAGGCCCATATACTCCCCGGCGAATCCCCGTAACTCTCCGGTACTCCGATAAATACCCGAATCACTCGGAACCTTTCCGATGTCCGAATATAGTCGTCCAATATATCGATCTTTACGTCTCGACCATTTCAAGACTCCTCGTCATGTCCCCGATCTCATCCGGGACTCCGAACTACCTTCGGTACATCAAAACACATATACTCATAATATAACCGTCATCGAAACGTTAAGCGTGCGGACCCTACGGGTTCGAGAACTATGTAGACATGACCGAGACACGTCTCCGGTCAATAACCAATAGTGGAACCTGGATGCTCATATTGGCTCCCACATATTCTACGAAGATCTTTATCGGTCAGACCGCATAACAGCATACATTGTTCCCTTTATCATCGGTATGTTACTTGCCCGAGATTCGATCGTCGGTATCTCAATACCTAGTTCAATCTCGTTACCGGCAAGTCTCTTTACTCGTTCCGTAATACATCATCCCTTAACTAACTCATTAGTTGCAGTGCTTGCAAGGCTTAAGTGATGTGCATTACCGAGAGGGCCCAGAGATGCCTCTCCGACAATCGGAGTGACAAATCCTAATCTCAAAATACGCCAACCCAACAAGTACCTTCGGAGACACCTGTAGAGCACCTTTATAATCACCCAGTTATGTTGTGACGTTTGGTAGCACACAAAGTGTTCCTCCGGTAAACGGGAGCTGCATAATCTCATAGTCATAGGAACATGTATAAGTCATGAAGAAAGCAGTAGCAACATACTAAACGATCGAGTGCTAAGCTAAAGGAATGGGTCAAGTCAATCACATCATTCTCCTAATGATGTGATCCCATTAATCAAATGACAACTCATGTCTATTGCTAGGAAACATAACCATCTTTGATTAACGAGCTAGTCAAGTAGAGGCATACTAGTGACACTCTATTTGTATATGTATTCACACATGTATTATGTTTCCGGTTAATACAATTCTAGCATGAATAATAAACATTTATCATGAAATAAGGAAATAAATAATAACTTTATTATTGCCTCTAGGGCATATTTCCTTCAGTCTCCCACTTGCACTAGAGTCAATAATCTAGTTCACATCACCATGGGATTTAATATCAATAGTTCACATCTTTATGTGGTTAACACCCATAGTTCACATCGACATGTGACCAACACCCAAAGGGTTTACTAGAGTCAGTAATCTAGTTCACATCGCTATGTGATTAACACCCAAAGAGTACTAAGGTGTGATAATGTTTTGCTTGTGAGATAATTTTAGTCAACGGGTCTGTCACATTCAGATCCGTAAGTATTTTGCAAGTTTCTATGTCTACAATGCTCTACACGGAGCTACTCTAGCTAATTGCTCCCACTTTCAATATGTATCTAGACCGAGACTTAGAGTCATCTAGATTAGTGTCAAAACTTGCATCGACGTAACCCTTTACGACGAACCTTTTGTCACTTCCATAATCGAGAAATATATCCTTATTCCACTAAGGATAATTTTGACTGTTGTCCAGTGATCTACTCCTAGATCACTATTGTACTCCCTTGCCAAACTCAGTGGTAGGGTATGCAATAGATCTGGTACACAGCATGGCATACTTTATAAAACCTATGGCTGAGGCATAGGGAATGACTTTCATTCTCTTTCTATCTTCTGCTGTGGTCGGGCTTTGAGTCTTACTCAATTTCACACCTTGTAACACAGGAAAGAACTCTTTCTTTGACTGTTCCATTTTGAACTACTTCAAAATCTTGTCAAGGTATGTACTTATTTGAAAAACTTATCAAGTGTCTTGATCTATCTCTATAGATCTTGATGCTCAATATGTAAGCAGCTTCGCCGAATTTTTTCTTTGAAAAACTCCTTTCAAACACTCCTTTATGCTTTGCAGAATAATTCTACATTATTTCCGATCAACAATATGTCATTCACATATACTTATCAGAAATGTTGTAGTGCTCCCACTCACTTTCTTGTAAATACAGGCTTCACCGCAAGTCTGTATAAAACTATATGCTTTGATCAACTTATCAAAGCATATATTCCAACTCCGAGATGCTTGCACCAGTCCATAGATGGATCGCTGGAGCTTGCATATTTTGTTAGCACCATTAGTATTGACAAAACCTTCTGGTTGCATCATATACAACTCTTCTTTAATAAATCCATTAAGGAATGCAGTTTTGTTTATCCATTTGCCCGATTTCATAAAATGTGGCAGTTGCTAACATGATTCGGACAGACTTAAGCATAGATACGAGTGAGTAACTCTCATCGTAGTCAACACCTTGAACTTGTCGAAAACCTTTTGCGACAATTCTAGCTTTGTAGATAGTAACACTACTATTAGCGTCCGTCTTCCTCTTGAAGATCCATTTAATTTCAATGGCTCACTGATCATTGGGCAAGTCAATCAAAGTCCATACTTTGTTCTCATACATGGATCCTATCTCAGATTTCATGGCCTCAAGCCTTTTTGCGGAATCTGGGCTCATCATTGCTTCCTCATAGTTCGTAGGTTCGTCATGGTCAAGTAACATGACCTCCAGAACAGGATTACCGTACCACTCTGGTGCGGATTTCATTCTGGTTGACCTACGAGGTTCGGTAGTAACTTGATCTGAAGTTACATGATCATCATCATCATTAGCTTCCTCACTAATTGGTGTAGGAGTCACAAGAGCAGATTTCTATGATGAACTACTTTCCAATAAGGGAGCAGGTACAGTTACCTCATCAAGTTCTACTTTCCTCCCACTCACTTCTTTCGCGAGAAACTCCTTCTCTAGAAAGGATCCATTCTCAGCAACAAAGATCTTGCCTTCGGATCTGTGATAGAAGGTGTACCCAACAGTCTCCTTTAGGTATCCTATGAAGACACATTTCTCCGATTTGGGTTTGAGCTTATCCGGATGAAACTTTTTCACATAAGCATCGCAACCCCAAACTTTAAGAAACGACAACTTGGGTTTCTTGCCAAACCACAGTTCATAAGGTGTCGTCTCAACGGATTTAGATGGTGCCCTATTTAACATGAATGTAGCTGTCTCTAATGCATAACCCCAAAACGATAGTGGTAGATCGGTAAGAGACATTATAGATCGCACCATATCTAGTAAAGTACGATTACGACGTTCGGATACACCATTACATTGTGGTGTTCCAGGTGGCGTGAGTAGTGAAACTATTTCACATTGTTTTAACTGAAGGCCAAACTTGTTAACTCAAATATTTTATTTCTGCGATCATATCGTAGAAACTTTTATTTTCTTGTTGCGATGATCCTCCACTTCACTCTGAAATTCTTTGAACTTTTCAAATGTTTCAGACTTGTATTTCATCAAGTAGATATACCCATATCTGCTCAAATCATCAGTGAAGGTCAGAAAATAATGATACCCGCCGTGAGCCTCAACACTCATCGGACCGCATATATCAGTATGTATTATTTCCAATAAGTCAGTTGCTCGCTCCATTGTTCCGGAGAACGGATTTTTAGTCATCTTGCCCAAGAGGCATGGTTCGCAAGCATCAAGTGATTCATAATCACGTGATTCCAAAATCCCATCAACATGGATTTTCTTCATGCGCTTTACACCAATATGACCTAAACGGCAGTGCCACAAATAAGTTGCACTATCATTATTAACTTTACATCTTTTGGCTTCAATATTATGAATATGTGTATCACACGATCGAGATCCAACAAACCATTTTCATTGGGTGTATGACCATAGAAGGTTTTATTCATGTAAACAGAACAACAATTATTCTCTAACTTACATGAATAACCGTATTGCAATAAACATGATCAAATCATATTCATGCTCAACGCAAACACAAAATAACATTTTTTTAGGTTCAACACTAATCCCGAAAGTATAGGGAGTGTGCGATGATGATTATATCAATCTTGGAACCACTTCCAACACACATCGTCACTTCACCCTTAACTAGTCTCTGTTTATTTTGCAACTCCTGTTTCGAGTTACTACTCTTTAGCAACTGAACCAGTATCAAATACTGAGGGGTTACTATAAACACTAGTAAAGTACACATCAATAACATGTATATCAAATATACTTTTGTTCACTTTGCCATCCTTCTTATCCGCCAAATACTCGGGACAGTTCTGTTTCCAGTGACCATTTCCTTTGCAGTAGAAGCACTCACTCTCAGGCTTAGGTCCAGACTTGGGCTTTTTCACTTGAGCAGCAACTTGCTTGCCGTTCTTCTTGAAGTTCCCCTTCTTCCCTTTTGCCCTTTTCTTGAAACTAGTGGTCTTATCAATCATCAACACTAGATGTTTTTCTTGATTTCTACCTTCGTCGATTTCAGCATCACGAAGAACTCGGGAATCATTTTCGTCATCCCTTGCATACTATAGTTCATCACGAAGTTCTACTTAACTTGGTGACGGTGACTAGAGAATTCTGTCAATACTATTTTATCTGGAAGATTAACTCCCACTTGATTCAAGCGATTGTAGTACCTAGACAATCTGAGCACATGCTCACTGCTTGAGCTATTCTCCTCCATATTTTAGCTATAGAACTTGTTGGAGGCTTCATATCTCTCAACTCGGGTATTTGCTTGAAATATAACTTCAACTCCTGGAACATCTCATATGGTCCATGACGTTCAAAACGTCTTTGATGTCCCGATTCTAAGTCGTTAAGCATGGTGCACTAAACTATCAAGTAGTCATCATATTGAGCTAGCCAAATGTTCATAACATCTGCATTTGCTCCTGCAATAGGTTTGTCACCTAGCGGTGCATCAAGGACATAATTCTTTTGTGCAGTAATGAGGTTAATCCTCGGATCACGGACCAAGTCCGCATCATTGCTACTAGCATCTTTCAACTTAGTTTTCTCTAGGAACATATCAAAACATAAACGGGGAGCAACAACGCGAGCTATTGATCTACAACATAGATATGCTAATACTATCAGGACTAAGTTCATGATAAATTAAAGTTCAATTAATCATATTACTTAAGAACTCCCACTTAGATAGACATCCCTCTAATCCTCTAAGTGATCACATGATCCATATCAACTAAACCATGTCCGATCATCACGTGAGATGGAGTAGTTTCAACGGTGAACATCACTATGTTGATCATATCTACTATATGATTCACGCTCGACCTTTCGGTCTCCATGTTTCGAGGCCATATCTGTTATATGCTAGGCTCGTCAAGTTTAACCTGAGTATTTGATAACCCACAAGTATAGGGGATCGCAACAGTTTTCGAGGGTAGAGTATTTAACCCAAATTTATTGATTCGACACAAGGGGAGCCCAAGAATATTCTCAAGTATTAGCAGCTGAGTTGTCAATTCAACCACACCTGGAAACTTAGTATCTGCAGCAAAGTGTTTAGTAGCACAGTAATATGATAGTGGTGGTAACGGCAACAAAAGTAAAGACAGTAAAAGTAATGTTTTTGGTATTTTTGTAGTGATTGTAACAGTAACAGCGGAAAAGTAAATAAGCGAGAACCAGTATATGGAAAACTCGTAGGCACCGGATCAGTGATGGATAATTATGCCGGATGGTGTTCATCATGTAACGGTCATAACATAGGGTGACACAGAACTAGCTCCAATTCATCAATGTAATGTAGGCATGTATTCTGTATATAGTCATACGTGATTATGGAAAAGAACTTGCATGACATATTTTGTCCTACGGCAGCGGGGTCCTATTGGAAACTAAGGGATATTAAGGCCTCCTTTTAATAGAGAACCGGAACAAAGCATTAGCACATAGTGAATACATGAACTCCTCAAACTATGGTCATCACCGGGAGTGGTCCCGATTATTGTCACTTCGGGGTTGCCGGATCATAACACATAGTAGGTGAATATAGACTTGCAAGATAGGATCAAGAACACGCATATATTCATGGAAACATAATAGGTTCAGATCTGAAATCATGGCACTCGGGCCCTAGTGACAAGCATTAAGCGTAGCAAAGTCATAGCAACATCAATCTCAGAACATAGTGGATACTAGGGATCAAACCCTAACAAAACTAACTCGATTACATGATAAATCTCATCCAACCCATCATCGTCCAGCAAGCCTACGATGGAATTACTCACGCACGACGGTGAGCATCATGAAATTGGTGATGGAGGATGGTTGATGATGACGACGGCGACGAATCTGTTGGGGAACGTAGCAATAATTCAAAATTTTCTACGTATCACCAAGATCAATCTATGGAGTCATCTAGCAACGAGGGAGGAGTGGATCTACATACCCTTGTAGATCGCGCGCGGAAGCGTTCAAGAGAACGGGGTTGATGGAGTTGTACTCGTCGTGATCCAAATCACCGATGATCCTAGCGCCGAACGGACGGCACCTCCGCGTTCAACACATGTACGGAACAGCGACGTCTCCTCCTTATTGATCTAGCAAGGGGGGAGGAGAGGTTGATGGAGATCCAGTAGCACGACGGCGTGGTGGTGGAAGTAGCGGGATTCCAACAGGGCTTGGCCAAGCGCCGCGGGAGGAGGGAGATGTGTCATGGGAGGGAGAGGGAGGCGCCAAGGCTTAGGTGTTGCTGCCCTCCCTTCCCCCACTATATATAGGGCCAAGGGAGAGGGGGGGGGGGCGCAGCCTTGGCCCTTCCTCCAAGGAAGGGTGCGGCCAAGGGAGGAGCCCCTCCTCCCCAAGGCACCTCGGAGGTGCCTTCCCCCTTTAGGACTCTTCCTTTCCCTTGACTCTTGGCGCATGGGCCTCTTGGGGCTGGTTCCCTTGGCCCATATAGGCCAAGGCGCACACCCCTACAGCCCATGTGGCCCCCCGGGGCAGGTGGACCCCCTTGGTGGACCCCCGGACCCCTTTCGGCACTCCCGGTACAATACCGATAATGCGCGAAACTTTTCCGGCGACCAAAACAAGACTTCCCATATATAAATCTTTACCTCCGGACCATTCCGGAACTCCTCGTGACGTCCGGGATCTCATCCGGGACTCTGAACAACTTTCGGGTTACCGCATACTAATATCTCTATAACCCTATAGCGTCACCGAACCTTAAGTGTGTAGACCCTACGGGTTCGGGAGATATGCAGACATGACCGAGATGACTCTCCGGTCAATAACCAACAGCGGGATCTGGATACCCATGTTGGCTCCCACATGTTCTACGATGATCTCATCGGATGAACCACGATGTCAAGGACTTAATCAATCCCGTATACAATTCCCTTTGTCTATCGGTACGACACTTGCCCGAGATTCGATCGTCGGTATCCCGATACCTTGTTCAATCTCGTTACCGGCAAGTCTATTTACTCGTTCCGTAACACATCATCCCGTGATAAACTCCTTGATCACATTGTGCACATTATGATGATGTCCTACCGAGTGGGCCCAGAGATACCTCTCCGTTTACACGGAGTGACAAATCCTAGTCTCGATTCGTGCCAACCTAACAGACACTTTCGGAGATACCTGTAGTGTACCTTTATAGCCACCCAGTTACATTGTGACGTTTGGCACACCCAAAGCACTCCTACGGTATCCGGGAGTTGCACAATCTCATGGTCTAAGGAAATGATACTTGACATTAGAAAAGCTTTAGCATACGAACTACATGATCTTGTGCTAGGCTTAGGATTTTGTCTTGTCCATCACATCATTCTCCTAATGATGTGATCCCGTTATCAACGACATCCAATGTCCATGGTCAGGAAACCGTAACCATCTATTGATCAACGAGCTAGTCAACTAGAGGCTTACTAGGGACATGGTATTGTCTATGTATCCACACATGTATCTGAGTTCCCTATCAATACAATTCTAGCATGGATAATAAACGATTATCACGAACAAGGAAATATAATAATAACCAATTTATTATTGCCTCTAGGGCATATTTCCAACAGAATCCCCCTCTCCGGAGCCCCGAACGGAATTCAGATCAGCCCTCCCGAGAGGTTTTAGGGCTTGGCGGCGGCTCCGTATCGTAAAATGCGATGATTTCTTCTTCTTTATTTTGTTTTCTCCGAAAGTGAATATATAGAGTTGGAGTTGGCGTCGGAGGGTTTCCAGGGGGCCCACGAGGTAGGGGGCGCACCCAGGAGGGGGGGGGGCGCCCAGGAGGGGGGGGGCGCCCCCACCCTCATGAGCAGGGTGTGGGCCCCCTGGTCTTCATCTTTTGCGACGATTTTTTATTATTTTTTCTAAGGTGTTCCGTGGAGTTTCAGGTCATTCCGAGAATATTTGTTTTCTGCACATAAAACAACACCATGGCAATTCTGCTGAAAATAGCGTCAGTCCGGGTTAGTTCCATTCAAATCATACAAGTTAGAGTCCAAAACAGGGGCAAAAGTGTTTGGAAAATTAGATACGACGGAGACGTATCAACTCCCCCAAGCTTAAACCCTTGCTTGTCCTCAAGCAATTCAGTTGACAAACTGAAAGAAAGAAAGAAAAACTGTTACAAACTTTGTTTGCTCTTGTTGTCGTAACTATGTCAAACCAGCATTCAATTTTTCAGCATATATCATAACTAATCACATTTGCAATAATTCTCAGGTCTCACAATTACTCATATCAATAGCAAAATCAACTAGCGAGCCATAATAATAAATCTTGGATGACAACACTTTCTCAAAACAATCATAATATGGTATAACAAGATGGTATCTCGCTAGCCCTTTCTGAGACCGCAAAACATAAATGCAGAGCACCTTTAAAGATCAAGGACTAACTAGACATTGTAATTCATGGTAAAAGAGATCCAATCATGGTCATACCCAATATAAATTAATAATGATGAATGCAAATGACAGCTGTGCTCTCCAGCTAGTGCTTTTTAATAAGAGGATGATGACTCAACATAAAAGTAAATGGATAGGCCCTTCGCAGAGGGAAGAAGGGATTTGTAGAGGTGCGAGAGCTCGGTTTTGAAATAGAGATAAATTGCATTTTGAGCGGTATACTTTCATTGTCAACGTAACAACTAAGAGATGGCGATATCTTCCATGTTAAACACATTATAGGCGGTTCCCAAACAGAATGGTAAAGTTTATACTCCCCCTCCACCAACAATCACACTCCACGGCCATCCGAAACAACGGGGTACCGTCCAACATACATCAGGTCCCAAGGGGAGTTTTGTTTGCAATTAATTTTGATTTAGTTTGCATAAAGCATGGGACTGGGCATCCCGGTGACCAGCCATTTTCTCGTGAGTGAGGAGCGGAGTCCACTCCTCTTGAGAATAACTCGCCTAACACGGAAGATAAGGACAACCTTGATTGATACATGAGCTATTCGAGCATACAAAATAGAATATTTATTTGAAGATTTAGAGTTTGGCACATACAAATTTACTTGGAACGACAGGTAGATACCGCATATAGGAAGGTATAGTGGACTCATCTGGAATAACTTTGGGGTTTAAGGGATTGGATGCACAAGAAGTATTCCCGCTTAGTACAGGTGAAGGCTAGCAAAAGACTGGGAAGCGACCAACTAGAGAGCGACAACAGCCATGTACATGCATTAAAACTAATAAACATTGGATGCAAGCATGCGTAGGATATAATCCACCATGAACATAAATATCGTGAAGGCTATGTTGATTTGTTTCAACTACATGCGTGAACATGTGCCTAGTCAAGTCACTTAAATCATTCAAAGGAGGATACCACCCCATCATACCACATCATAATCATTTCAATAGCATGTTGGCACGCAAGATAAATCATTATAACTCAAAGCTAATCAAGCATGGCACAAGCAACTATGATCTCTAATTGTCATTGCAAACATGTTTATTCATAATAAGCTGAATCAAGAACGACGGGCTCATCATATTTACAAAAACAAAAGAGGTCGAGTTCATACCAGCTTTTCTCATCTCAGTCAGTCCATCATATATATCATCATAATTGCCTTTCACTTGCACGACCGAATGGTGTGAATAATGATAAGAGTGCGCGTGCATTGGACTAAGCTGGAATCTGCAAGCATTCAATAAACAGGAGAAGACAAGGCAATATGGGCTCTGAGTTAAATCAACAATAATGCATAAGAGCCTCTTCAACAGTTTAATCATGGTCTTCTCCTACTGACCCCCAAAGAAAAGAAAAGAAATAAAAACTATTTACATGGGAAAGCTCCCAACAAGCAAAAGAAGAACGGGAAATATTTTTGGGTTTTCTTTTTAATTACTACTACTACAGCAGAAAAGTAAACTACTACTAATTTTTTGGTTTTTCTTAAGGTTTAACAAACACACAAGAAGAAAGCAGGAAAAACAAAATAAACTAGCATGGATATTACAGTGAAAGAGTATGAGCACCGACATCTAGCAATGAGTGAGTGTGAACATAAATGTAATGTCGGTGAGAAATACGTACTCCCCCAAGCTTAGGCTTTTGGCCTAGGTTGGTTTATTTCCAGGGGTAGCCTGGCTGATATCCGTAGGTGTAGTTGGGGTCGTACTATGATGAAGAATAATTGGGATCATACTGTGATGAAGAAGAGGTTTTTGACTGCCGCTGGCTGACAGCCGTCTCTGGATCCCAAAAATAATCAGATTGTCGTGGAGGCTCATCTTGTGGTTCTGGTTCCGAGGCTGGTGCAGGGTTCCGGTAAGCTTGAATGGCAGCCCGCGTAACGAGATAGGGTCCTGCAAAATTAAACAAAGAAAGAGCAGGCAACGTAATAGTTTCGGGATAATGTTTATCAAAGTATAACTTATATTTGAGCTCTCCATCCCTGCCCTTAACAAGAAAATCATGTGCTAACATGCTCTTATAATCTAAATAAGCACTAGGCAGCAATTTTTCTTCTTTCTCATAATGCCTAATAGCTATGTTGAAATGTGCAGCAAGGCGTGAAGCATAAATGCCCCAAAGATGGGACCCTTAGTACGGCTCATACTTAACTGTCTAGCAAAAATTCCGCCCATACTAACAGTGTTATCGCGGTATAAACCATGGAACAAAATAATAATATCAGGAACACTGAAGTTCCCAAAGTTCCCGCGACCAATCAGGCATCGACCAGCAAATAAAGCAAAATAGCGTAGCACAGGAAAATGTATGCTAGTGATCCTTGTATCTGAAACCTTCCTGGTTTCTCCCTCAGAGATAAGTTTAATAAATGGTTCCACCTCCTTACAGGGTGGTTCCTCTAAGGTGCCCTCAGGGGGTATGTTGCAGATCTTGCAAAATTCATCTAATGGTATTTTCTTAACAACGTCATATAAATGAAACTCTACTTGAGGTGGTGATTCCTTAGGGTAAAAGTAGAATTTTTGCACGAAAGTATTTGTGAGTAAGAGATACTATGGACGTTGGTCGCGGACGAAGTTGGTGAGGCCAGCATTATCAATCAATGAATAGAACTTTTCATAAATCCCGGCCTCTCTCAAGAAATTATCAGAAGGCCATTCACACGGCCGGACTTCCGCAGTACGAGGCAAACTATATTTGGGCCTCTGAGCTTCTTCATCTTGTTTATCCTTTGAGCTGCGGCTCGATGAACCCCTCAAAAATCTCTTCATTATTTCTGAAATAATCTGAAATTTTTAGTAACTTCAAACAAAAGTGAACCAACTTCAATAAAACTGATGGCAACTACTCCTACAAGTGCCTAGAGCCTATATCAAGCATTAGAACTACTTGGAACCATATAAATTTGACATGCAAGCTCAAGAACATGGTCACCTATGCAGCACAAATTTGCAACGAATAAAGCACTAGAACAAAAACTAATTGGATCAATGGAGGAGTCACATACCAAGGAACAATCTCCCCAAGCAGTTTTGCGAGAGGTGCTTTGAGCAAGGAGATCGAAAATCATAGCAAAAGTGGCTAGAACTCGTGCTTGAGTTGGTTTTTCGGGTTTGTGTGAGACAGAGGAAGAAGATGGGTGCTGGGATAAGTGGAGGAGGGCCACCGTGGACCCACAAGGCAGGGGGCGCGCCCTAGGGCGCGCCCACCACCGTCGTGACCAGGTGGCAGCTCCTCCCGTGATAATTTTTGCACTGTAAATCCTCAAATATTCCTGGAAAAATCATATTAAATTGGCATGGCATTCTGAGGATTTTATTTTCGGGATATTTTTATATTGCACGGATAATCCAGGAAACAGACAGAAAAATACTATTTTTACTTTATTTCCACTAAATTACAGAAAGTATAAAGAGGGTACAGAAGTTTGTGCTTCTAGTTTCATCCATCTCATGCTCATCAAAAAGAATCCACTAACAAGGTTGATCAAATCTTGTTAACAAACTCATTCCGATAATCATAAAACCGGGGAAATTTTGAATAACACTAAGTTACCTCAACGAGGATATGCACATCCCCTATAATAAGTATATCATATTTCTTTTTGACCGTAGGAAGAGGAAATTCAAAACCTCCAAATTTAATCGATGGAATTTTTCCAATAGAGTTGATACTATGAACTTGAGGTTGTTTCCTCTGAAAGTGTACCGTATGCTCACTACCATTAACATGAAAAGTGACATTGCCTTTGTTGCAATCAATAACAGACCCTGCAGTATTAAGAAAAGGTCTTCCAAGAATAATAGACATACTATCATCCTCGGGAATATCAAGAATAAAAAAGTCCGTTAAAATAGTAACGTTTGCAACCACAATAGGCACATCCTCACAAATACCGACAGGTATAGCAGTTGATTTATCACCCATTTGCAAAGATATTTCAGTAGGCGTCAACTTACTCAAGTCAAGTCTATGATATAAAGAGACAGGCATAACACTAACACCGGCTCCAAGATCACATAAAGCAGTTTTAATATAATTTATTTTAATGGAGCAAGGTATAGTAGGTACTCCGGGATCTCCAAGTTTCTTTGGTATTCCACCCTTAAAAGTATAATTAGCAAGCATAGTGGAAATTTCAGCCTCCGGTATCTTTCTTTTATTAGTAATGATATCCTTCATATATTTAGCATAAGGATTTGTTTTGAGCACATCAGTCAATCGCATACGTAAAAAGATAGGTCTAATCATTTCAGCAAAGCGCTCAAAATCCTCATCATCCTTTTTCTTGGATGGCTTGGGAGGAAAAGGCATGGGTTTCTGAACCCATGGTCCTCTTTCTTTACCATGTTTTCTAGCAACGAAGTCTCTCTTATCATAACGTTGATTCTTTGATTGTGGGTTATCAAGATCAACAGCAGGTTCAATTTCTACCTCATTATTATTACTAGGTTGAGCATCATCATGAACATCATCATTAATATTTTCACTAGGTTCATGTTCATTACCAGATTGTGTTTCGGCATCAGACATAGATATATCGTTTGGATTATCAGGTGGTTCAGCGATAGGTTCACTAGAAGTTTGCACAGTTCTATCATTTTTCTTTTTCTTCTTTTTAGAAGAACTAGGAACATCAATATTGTTTCTTTGAGAGTCTTGCTCGATTCTCTTAGGGTGGCCTTCAGGATACAAAGGTTCCTGAGTCATTCTACCAGTTCTAGTAGCCACTCTCACTACAAGAAATATGTCAACTTGTGACCACCACTATTGGTCACTGAAAGGTCATGGTTTTTCATTTGCAACCTTTTTGTGACCAAAAACAGAAGGTCAAAAGCTGGCGGTCATAAACTGACTATAGCGACCTTTCTTTTGGAATGGTCGAAGACGTTTATGACCAAAATACGTCTATTGTGGCGTTTTGGTCACTAGCAACCTCCCCAGGCCACGTAGGCATCCAGCGTGGCAATCTGACGTGGCACAAGATTCAGCCCGGTCCAATTCGATTTTCTACATGGGCCTAGCCCAACAATTCGGCCTTTTTAATGTATTTTTCTATCAATTTTTGATCGGCTTCATGGGCCAAGCCCAACATTGCAACCTTTTTATTTTCTACGCCTTCCGCCTTTTTGCTTCCATTTCTTATTTGGGCCTTTTTACAATCCATTTTGGACCAGGTGTGTTTTCTTTTGCTCATCCAATTAGGTCCCACTTGTCAATTTCCTTTTGTTTCTTTCCACTAGTGAAATGGGACCAGGTGTGTTGTTTAGGTGCCACACGTCAGTTCTCTATTTGTGCAACAACCAATAACTTGATTCAAACAGAGCCAATAACACATAAATTTTCAAACAACAGCCAAATAATGGCAGGTAGTTTACAATCATGGCAGTACAAATCAGGTATTGAAATATAGAGTACAGCTAAATATTAACATGTCCAGCTCCAGAGAGCTAAAGCACATTGTTGGGTGTGAGTTCTCTTTAGGATTCTACTCCTGGAGTTCCTTGTACACAAACTTTTAACGAATGAAGGCCAAAATCTGCGAGTTATAAATCAGAAAAGTTAGGGAACATAATCAAGTGTAGCTGTGCATATAACATTCTCCTAACAATGAAACATAGCTGCAGAATTTGAGATTTAATAAGAAACCATGCATATAACATTCTCATAACAACAAAACTGAGATATATTTGGAAAGGGCAAATGACAAGTATCAACCTACTGCTAGATAACAGAGCAAACATGTCAAAATTATTCAGATATCCTGCTGTGTGTGTCACATTATACATGCATCAAGCTTCAGGCCATCAATTTTAGGACGAGTAGATACCTAACTTCATGCCGATGATATGAATGGGGCTGCTGTAGAACATCTGGTAAGCATCATCTTTGACGCTGAACGTTGCAGATACTTGTCCATTTAGTAGTCTATCATGCGCTCCTGCCATCACGCCAGAGAGGATATGATAAGTCTAAAATACTATTAGCAGCCCACAATGCTAAAAAGGTGCTCTAAGATAGTGAACTAGTGGATATCACTCAAATAAACTATTTTACTCCTTACATACAACAGTCAGGAATTAGTACAGTTGTTGAAGCAGGAGTAAGCTGATCATATAACATAAGAGTCAGGAATTCTATGCTTATTTTTAAGAAAAAATGATGCAAGTTAAGACTTTGTTTAATAGTAGGTCTAAGAAAATAAATTGTGCATTTGGTGAGAATATAGCAACAGATTAAGAGCATATTGTTCAGCATCACACAGATAGTAGAAACATGCTACAGGAAGCTATTTGCATAAAGTAGAGAACTACAAAACTAGCTATTGACCATCCTACTGGTAGCAAGGACATAAAGATAATCACTTAATAAGATAAGAAGCAGACATGAATCACATAAGTATGTACAATTGAATATCCCAACTGAGAGTGAACATGTATTCAATATTTCCTGCATTTCAATACATGCACGACAGATTCACAACAAAACTATATATAGCTGTACAAACATGCATGAATAGGAAAGCAACCAAACTACAAGAACATACAAGGAAACAGAGGGAATCACTATAACCTATGGAGTGACAAGCACATATATGAACTCAAAGTAATGCCCAGCTGGACCAAAAGAAGCTGGATTAGTCAGAAGCACATATATGAGCTGTGTCATCCAGTCCCGCAGCCACCAACTCGCGCTGCTCGCCGTCGCGGTCACCACCTTTGTCGTCGACACGGTGGTGCTGCCAGACCTGCAAAAAACAGAGGAGGTGTTTGGAATCAGGCGACGGAATAAGGCGAATGGACATCACACTTGCCAACTAATTAACTATAGCATGCTAAAGAAACATTTCATTAACAAATCCGATTCAGGAACTAGCTTATTGAGTATGACAAAAATGCTTAGAATAAAAATCATTTCAAGAAATGCTGCAGTAGCTAAAAAACAAACTAAGCTATACCATTTCAGGAAAATGTGTAAGCTGTTCAACTTTTCTGACATTCACTCCAGCTGCTTCCAAACTTGACGCTGTACCACCAGTGGGGACCCATGTTACTTGACTAGTTGTTCAAACACATGGGGCCCTAATTGAGTATCACTAGATAGAACTAGACAATAGATACAAAATGTTCTCAAAAAGACAGAACATTAACTAGTGTGTGCAGTACAGTGTGCCTAATGATTTAGTCTGCAGGGTTTAGATGATACTAGTACACATGAATCCAACCACTCTGCTTCTACACAGTCATCAGGCTGTAGGGTCTCGTGACTTTTGTTCATCAGTCCAACAACCTATTTACACTAAAACCAGCGCTACAGCAATAATAATCACAGGGAAGCCGATTTGGTTACCTGTTGGCGCAGCCACGGCCCCAACCCTGCAGCACCTCCATGAACTCCTTGGTGCCCGAGCTCGCGATGGTGCCCAGGTTGTTCACATGGTCTGCCACTTCAAAACAATCATCAGAGAAAATAGGTCTTTCCATAGAGGAGAGAGCATAGACTCGATCATCGGCCTTGTGCCAAATCCCCCACGCCTTCCCGTGACGGCCTTCACAACAATGACCTGCAAGCAAAACACACCAAAAACTAAGTCACACATGCATGCTACTAATCCACTGTCATGTAGTTGTTTGGTTATTATTTTAGATTAATATGAATAATTCAATATGTATTATCTGTTTTAAAAAATGAAGTAAATATGTTATGCTAGACTATTGTTTCAGACAAATATATTAAAATGTTAAATTTAACATGCTAGAAAATTAAAGTAGAGTGCCCAACACACACAGTGTAAGTAAGACAAGCATATAGTAGTTTGTCTTGTACAGAATGCTTCTAATCTAAGTAAGCATGAGAGTGTACGTGTTGGAGCTTTGTCATGCATGCAAATATTTTATGAGGAGAACTAGATATATGTATGTGACCATTAGAATGCATACGTGTGTAGGGGAGCTCCATCGGCATCGCTGCTGTCGTGTTTGGCCAATGAAACAAAAGGTTACAGGGAGCTTTATTGTAATTGTCATGCTTTGTTGTAACTGGATTCACTATTTAGTCACAGGAATACAACACAGTTCAAGAAATACTCCACCAAAGACAAATCATAAATTAAACTACTACAAGCAAGAAGAGATACGAAGAGGGAACTACTGCTTGCAAGCACTACTGCTTGCAAGTCCCAACTTAACAACAGTTATCATCAATTTAGTTAATCGAAGATGCCACTCTAACTACTCCATTTTGCAAGATGCCACTGTAACTATCAGTACTGGAGTAATCGAATGTGTTGCAAGATGCTACTCTAACCAGATGCTCCAAGTTGATACTCCAAGATACTGCAAGCAGGATACTGCAAGCAAGTTCATACTCCCACAAGAAGAGAATTCAGACAAGAATCTGTTCCACACACACTGTTCATTCGAGCCTGTGCTCTCTGCAAAACTTGAAACAGTACCACGCGGACGTCTAACCAGCGGTAGAGAGGTCAGCCATAGCACAATAGACCTAGAGCTACAACCTGACAGTAACAATAACCGCACAACACAGCCATTCCTCACGCATGTGACTGAAAAAGTAACAGAAATTCGTTTAACGGTGCTCTGGTAGGCGTACCTCTCGCCTAAGCTACTCATCTGTGTCATCGCCATCTGCCAACTGCTGGTTCGACAATGTGCTCTCTACAAAACCTGAGACAACACCACACAGACATCCAACCAGTGGCAGAGAGGTCAACCACAGGTACACATCACACCAAACCAATACCGCGAAATCACAAATCTGACCGAGAAATCCAGGGCACCTTTCTCTTCGTCTGAGGCCGGGAGCGCCTCCCTTGTCCAGTCGTTGGGCACGAGCGGATCCTGCACAGACATGAACGCACCAAAAAATAAAAACATCACCGCCTGGGATCAAAGAACGAAGGAACAGAGGAGCCGGACGAGAGGGAGAGGGAGAGGGAGAGGTAGGGTTGGCTTACCCGGTGGGTGGAGGCGGGGCTGTCGGGGCCGGGGCGGCGGTGGAACCAGAACAAAAAGCAGTCGACGAGGAAGGTGTCGAAGAAGGCCACCACCGCCCTCACGAGCGCCTCCGCACACCCGCACATAGAGCTCCTCGAAGGAGAGACTTCGACACGGTGCTTGACGGGCTAGATCTTGGGGATGCGCTTCTGTCGCCGCCCCTTCCTGTGCGCCCGCGCAGCGGCGATCCGCCCTCCCTGCCTAGGGTAGGGGCCACGGCCGGTTGGTCTGGCCGGAGAGGATGAATGTCTGAAGCAAGGGGAGCGTCGGGGAGAGGAAGGGAGGGGGTTGGGGTGGCGATGCGGTGAGGAAGGGCGTGGGGGAGGCCATGGATGCTGATGGAAGGGCGCGGGGGATGCCATGGATGGGCGCGGGGGTGGCGATGCGGTGAGGAAGGGCTCGCCGGTGGAGCTGATGGGGAGGCGGCGGCGGCGGCGATCTGGAAGGGGAAGGGAGGAGGGGTTTGCGGTGGGGTGGAGACGGGTAGGGGTTTGCAGTGGGGAATGGGTGGGTGGATGGATGGATGGATGCGGGATTAGGAGATGGATGGATGGATATGTGCCATGTCATCGATCCATGGCACAAATGTCTCCACCAATCAGAATTAAGCGCATGTAATTGCATTTCTTCTTTAGTTTCTCTTATATATTTTCTCATCAATGTAAAGAATATATCAAATATTTACGATAAATAATAAATTTGTAATACGACAATTATTTTGAAAAAGTGTTCTCAGAAACGAGCTATCCTGTGTGGAGATCAATGACTTTCAAGCCAAATGATCAATCTTATGCTCACATTCATGGCATAGTTTGTTCAAATGATCTGATATTGTGCACAAGGGTGCATATTGGAATGACAAACAATGTTACCTAAGGAAATTTTCCATT
Source organism: Triticum dicoccoides (assembly GCF_002162155.2). Classification (NCBI taxonomy): domain Eukaryota; kingdom Viridiplantae; phylum Streptophyta; class Magnoliopsida; order Poales; family Poaceae; genus Triticum; species Triticum dicoccoides. The sequence goes on from NC_041382.1 coordinate 51,099,110, forward strand.
TTCTGAGTGACAAAAATGGGTTTTTTTGTGAAGAACCTACCAAATATTTGCTGCAAAATTAGACCAAATCAATTTTCTAAAATACTAGGCCATATTTAATGCACAACTGATAAAATGGTTGGGTGTAAAAAGTTTTGATCCACCTCTCATGAAAAAGACAATTTTCCGCCGATTCAGTTGGAAGCGGGTCAAATTTGAACTGTAGCTGCCTTCTAGTTTGCTCTTTATTTTTTCCAAAAATGATTTCTAGGTACATAAGTATCTATTTAATCAGAGAAACACCAAAAAAAAATCCAAGATTCAACAACTAGCTAGGAACGGTCATTCCCGCCGTTTTGACCGCATTTTGAAACGGGCATAATAAATTCAAAAAAATTCAAAAAATTGGGAAACCTTCGCATTGTATCATTATATGTGGCCAAGTTCCCAGGAAAAATAATAAACTTGTAATATGTTAATTATTTTTAAAAAGTGTTCTCAGAAACGAGCTATCACGTGTGGAGATCAATGGCTTTCAAGCCAAATGATCAATCTTATAGCCACATTGATGGCATAGTTTGTTCAAATGATCTCATATTGTGCACAAGGGTGAGTATTGGAATGGCAAACAATCTTGCCTAAGGAAGTTTTCATTTTCTTTGGACGAAAAAACCATTTTCCATTTTTGAGTGCCCAAAAGGAGGTTTTTTTGTGAAGAACCTACCAAAAAATTGTTGCAAAATTGGACCAAATTACTTTTCTAAACTACTAGGACATATTTAATGCACAATTGACCAAATGGTTGGGTGTACAAAGTTTTGATCCACCTCTCGTGAAAAAGACAAATTTCCGCTGATTCAGTACGAAGCGGGTCAAATTTGAACTACAGCTGCATCATAGTTTGCTATTTATTTTTTACAAAAATCATTTCTAGGTACATAAGTACCTATTTAATCAGAGAAACACCAAAAAAAATTCCAAGATTCAACCACTAGCTAGGAACGGTCATTCCCGCCGTTTTGACCGCATTTTGAAACGGGCATAAACAATTCAAAAAAAATCAAAAAATGGGGAAACCTTTGCATTGTGTCATTATATGTGGCCAAGTTCCCAAGAAAAATAACAAACTTGTAATACGGCAATTATTTTAAAAAAGTGTTCTCAGAAACGAGCTATCACGTGTGGAGATCAATGGCTTTCAAGCCAAATGATCAATCTTATGGGCACATTCATGGCATAGTCTGTTCAAATGATCTCATATTGTACACAAGGGTGCATATTGGAATGGTAAACAATGTTGCCTAAGGAAGTTTTCATTTTCTTTGGACGAAAAAACCATTTTCCATTTTTCGAGTGCCCAAAAGGAGGTTTTTTTGTGAAGGACCTCCCAAATAATTGTTGCAAAATTGGACCAAATCATTTTTCTAAAATACCAGGCCATATTTAATGCACAATTGACAAAATGGTTGGGTGTAAAAAGTTTTGATCCACCTCTCGTGAAAAAGACAAATTTCCGCCGATTCAGCTGGAAGCGGGTCAAATTTGAACTGCAGCTGTCTCATAGTTTGCTATTTATTTTTTCAAAAAATCATTTATAGGTACATAAGTACCTATTTAATCATAAATACATGGTTTGGTGGCGATACGTCGAGGTTTGGGCGGTGGCCGAGGGCCCCAACTCTAGACCGCGTAAACTCGCATGCCCGCCGCGTGGTCACCGCGTGACCCTGGCATTGCCATGTGTTCTAGGAGGCATAGACATGTCTAGTGGGTTGGGCACTCCCCAGGTAGGTGCTAGGAAGAAAATTACAATATAAGATTCTCACGAGGAGACCGATCGATGCTCAAACATGAATTAGCAGCCAAGTGTTTGATTAGCGGTACGGGAAATGTACATGGCTAATGGGCGTGAGTTTTGGCTAAGGATGATCAGTTACTAAGAAGACCGTCTTCACAAATTTTCAGCTCAAAAGGAGGAGCCTAGGTGGTACTTGCTTTGCAAACTACCACACTGGACATAACTACGAATGTTGAATCTCGGCTCAAAATAATGAATGGATTGAGCTGGTATTTGTTGGAGGATGGTTATTTGGGCATAGGAAAGCACTGTAGAAAATGGATACTATTTGGACATGCCAAAGTGGCACTTCCTTCACAAACTGTTATTTTGAACAGAATAGGAAAATGAATATTTTTGAATTATTTTTGAACTAGGCAAGGAAGGTTTTTACATATTTGACGAAGTTATGACCCAAAGAATTTACGAGATTTTTTTGGGAATTTTGGGAATGACAGAAATATAGGTTGCTTCACAACCTAGGGCAAAAACTGCCACATGGACATGACACATAGGCAAAACTGATGAGGTGGCGCCTAGTCATAGAAACCCACCAAAATTTACAAGGCTATGACCATCTATATTGGTCGTTAACAACTAGAAATAAGGAAGTGGACTAGCGCTGTTTGCTTTATGACCATTTCCTCTAATGAAATTATGACCTTTCTGACCAAAATGGTCGTTATGGTTTAGGGTTTAGAGCCCCCCAGACAACTTTTGACCAATTGGTCTAAAATGGTCATAAATTTATGACCAATTCTTCGAGGGTCACTGATAGAAGGTCATAACACTGGTAGAAAAAGGGCCTATAGTCCCGGTTCGTAAGGGCCTTTAGTCCCGGTTCCGGAACCGGGACTAAAGTGTCGGTACTAATACCTCCCCCCTTTAGTCCCGGTTCAATCCAGAACCGGGACTAAAGTCCCTCCACGTGGGCAGTGCGCAGAGCCCAGTCAGGAGACCCTTTGGTCCCGGTTGGTGGCACCAACCGGGACCAATAGGCATCCACGCGTCAACATTTCTGTGGCTGGGGTTTTTGTT
>NC_041382.1:51102524-51109076 GCF_002162155.2 Triticum dicoccoides
GGGTTTTGGGGGGTTAATTTAGGTGTTTCATATATTGTGTTAGCTAGCTATAATTAATATAGAGAAGTGTCCTCTCTTATGTCCGTGCTTGGTCGACGCTACGTACTATACATACGTATAGAGAGGACTAGACACGCTGGCTAGCTAGTAAGCAAATGAAGGAAACAGAAGATCGTCATGAACATATATGCATACAGAGAGAAGTGATATCGACCACCTCTCCTTCTCCGAGAGATTGGTCGAACAACAAGTTCTCGTATATCTATCTGACACTACCGGCTACATATATACAATAATTATCTCGTACAAATATAATCATACGGACTCAGGGTCCACATAGAATTCTCCATCTTCAGGGATCACGTGGTCAAGAAAGAATGCCACCAATTCCTCTTGAATTGCTCGCATGCGAGCTGGTGCTAGGAGTTCATCCCACTTCCGAAACATCTAATTTGAAGAAGGGGGTCAATAGATATATATATGAATGAATGAAACTCAACACAAATGATGGTAATAAAATAAAATTGTGAATGTTGTTATTTACGTACTTCATATTGTTCGTTAGAGTACCCGCCCCGCTCACAGGTCGTGTGGCTGATGGACTCGCAGATGTAGTATCCACAGAAATCATTCCCCTTGTTCCTGCCACAACCACTTTACAAGAAATAGAGGTCAATCAAACTGATAAGCAAGAATGATAAATGGTATTGATGAAACTAGCGCTTGAATCACTAGGAGATGCGCGGAACATGCTACTATAGTACTTACTTTCAGGTGTCTAAATTCCAGCTCCTTCGGCAGTCCCGGAACTGTTTTGGTGAATTTTCTCCAAACCCTGCCAGACAAAGAAAACAATTACTTGATATCAGGAAATGAACAAAGTTGCTGATATGGTGGATAATGATCGATTTAACTTACTTCTGGAGTATTTGAGTCATGTCTGCATAGTCCTGGGATCTTTTCGTTTAGAGTCTAAGACGGTTACTACTCCCCGCTCAAGCTTAATCTCTAGGAGAATATAGTGGAAACTGCACACACATGCATAACTCATCAATTACATTACTATAACCTTGACTAATATATAAGGGAAACCGAATATGCACAAGACAGTAACACTCACCTGAAGTTGTAAGGAAAGAGTATTATATCTTTGTTTTGATTTATTACGAACGATCGTAGCAAGTTGGCCTCGGTAGCTGCGGCATGAAGTTTAACCTTAGTTGCATCTATGAGATATGTATTAATGAACCCAATATCACCGACTTGTCTTTTCTTCAATTCGGCGATCTTCAATCTGCATAATATAGTGAGGATGATTATAAATACATGCAATGAAAGAGCTAAGCTATATAGAGAAACTTAATGACAGAAGTAGTACTACTTGCAGACAGTAGCAGGCGACCATTGTTTTATCGAGGGCCAATTGATTGAAAAACTGATAGAACTCCTCCAATAGAACAGGCAACAGATCAATTCCAACGAGGTCATGCTCCTTTTTAACTTTCACATACAAAGTACTCCTCCCCCCAGAGTCTCTGCAGATTTCAAGTACAAATCATGCAATCTTCGCATCATCGTTGATAGAGATCTTTCATCTTTGACGAGAGGCTTCCCGTACTCGTATCTTTGTATCTGCACGTCCATGGGTTCATAATGTACTTCGTCGGGCAGGTAATCTGCAAGATTGCTATAACCGGGCACCATCCTCGGATCATTAGCGACGTTGTGGCTAGGCACCTTGAGCGGGGGGCACGATTGCTTCGCTTGTTCGCCGAGCTGGGCAATTTGTTTCCCAGCTCGTCGTTCTTTCAGCCTTTGATCACTGACAGTACTTCCCGACTGCTCCGCTTCGGTAAATTCCTTTCCAATAATGCGGTCATAGTTTCCTTTCGGCGGATCAGACTTCGGTGGTTTTGTCAGGGAAGCCAGAGTGCGCTTCACTTTCACCCGATCTACCTTCTCCTCTGGAGGTGGATGTTTCTTTGCTTTCACCCCTTCAAAGAATTTCTTCACTTCTTCTCACGTGATCTCGGCGTTCTCCTCCTGGGTCCTCTCGTATGGTAACTTCTTTGGAGTCTTCAAAGAAGGACCGAATCTGTATGTCCTCCCGCCTCTGGTTGTACTGCTAGACGCCGACCGAGCAGACGTAGCGGTTGTCTTCTTTACTTGCTTAAGAGGCGGAGGAGAAGGACTACGACGCGCCGGAGCAGCTGGAGCGGCGGCAGGTCTCTTCCGCCCTTGCTGACGAGGCGGAGAAGGAGGAGGCTGGCTGCTCGGGCGCGTCGGCGCAGGCGGAGAAGGAGGCGGAGTGCCGCCACGCGCCGGAGAAGGAGCCGACCGAGGGCCCTGATCATCACTCGCCGGAGGAGGAGGCGGTGGAGGCGGAGTGCCCTGACTCGCCGGAGGGGGAGGAGGAGGAGGCGGTGGCGTCCAGTTCGGAAGGTTGATGAGCTCCTTCCGCCATAGGCATGGAGTCTTCAGAGCAGACCCCAGCCGAGTCTCCCCTTCACCGGTAGGGTGGTCAAGCTGGAGGTCCTCAAATCCCTCCGTTATCTCATCCACCATCACCCTAGCATATCCTTATGGAATCGGCCGGCAGTGAAAAGTTGCGCCGGGTTCAGTAGGATAAACAGAGCCAACAACCGCCTTGACCTTCAAATTCATCCATTGCGTCATAAGGTGGCAATTTTGAGACTCCGTTATAGCATCCACGGGATAGCTGGCAGGAGCCGTCAAGGCATGCTCCGGCTGAAGCAGTTCGGTGGAAGCCACGCTGCTTCTGCGCTGAGATGGCGGGGTAGCTTCGGGGGAGGCTTCGGCAGTACGTTTGCTGCGATTTGCTTCTCGTTCCTCTATCGCGTCTACCCTTGCTTGCAGCGCCTGCATTTGGGTCTGCTGCACTTTTTTCCTCCTCTCATGGGATTTGTAACCGCCTGCGTCCGGAAACCCAACCTTCCACGGAATGGAGCCTGGCATGCCTCGTGTCCGTCCAGGGTGCTCAGGATTCCCGAGGGCCATTGTGAGCTCGTCGTTCTCTCTGTCTGGAAAGAGCGTCCCTTCCTGCGCTGCTTCGATATACTGCTTAAGCTTACTGACTGGTATGTCCATTTGATCGTTCGTCCAAATGCACTTCTCTGTTACAGGGTCCAGGGTTCCGCCAGCCCCGAAGAACCAAGTCCGGCAATGGTCTGGCCAGTTAATTGTCTCTGGTTCGATCCCTTTATGAACCAGATCATTCTCAGTCTTGGACCACTTAGGCCGGGCTACGAGGTAGCCACCTGACCCCGTGCGATGGTGAAGCTTCTTCTTCGCAGCATTTTGCTTGTTTGTCGCTGACATCATTTGACTCTTTTCCGATGTCTTGTGGGCCACAAATGCGGGCCAGTGATCTCTGATCTTCTCATATCTGCCCTTGAATTCTGGTATCTCATTATTTTCGACAAACTTATTCAGCTATTTCTTCCACCTCCTAAATAGTTCTGCCATCCTCTTCAGAGCAAAAGACTTGATTAATTTCTCTTTAACTGGGTTCTCTGGATTATCCTCAGGCGGTAGGGTGAAATTTGACTTCAGCTCAGTCCAAAGATCATTTTTCTGCATATCGTTGACATAAGAGACCTCAGGGTCTTCTGTAGCCGGCTTAAACCATTGCTGGATGCTTACCGGGATCTTGTCCCTAACCAGAACCCCGCACTGAGCAACAAATGCGCTCTTTGTCCGGAGGGGTTCAATAGGTTGGCCGTCGGGCGCGATTGCTATGATCTCAAACTTTTCATCCGAGCTCAACTTTTTCTTCGGGCCTCGTCTCTTTACCGAAGTTGTGCTCGATCCGGAGGGCTAGAAAAAAGAATAAAGACTTAATTAATATGTGTACATACCAAAACAATGAATGCATCAATCAGCTAGTCAGCATAGGCTTAACTAATATATATACCTGGCCGGACTCGGTTCGGTCACCGGAGCCGTCATCACGGTCTCCTTCTTGCACCGGCATTGGGTCACCGGAGCCGTCCTCATGTTCTTCTTCTTGCACCGGCATTAGGTCACCGTAGCCAGCTTGTTCACCCTCTCCTTCCAGACCATCGGTTTCATTGAGAAACAACGAGATGGCATCACTTCCTTCTGCGATTATGTCCCTCAACAACACTTCTTTTGTTGCTTCGTCTAGGGCGGTGTCCATAGTTTCTACAAATATTTACAACATGGCAATTATTATTCAAACATGATAGATGGATATATTAGTGCCAAACGTAGAACTATCTACCTAATCATAGTAAGCTATCGGGAGGGGGTATATATCGACAATGATGACACTACATCTATGTCCCTCGACGACCCTCGTTCCCGATAAAAAAAGAGGAAGAAGAAGAAAAAAAAGAGGAGAAGAAAGAATAGAGGAGAAGAACCCTCGAACCCTCGACCCCTAGACGACCCTCTTCTTCCTCTCATGTTCGAGAGGATCGCCGAGGGGTCGGGAGGTTGCCTAGTGTCAAAGGATTCAACAAAACCATGTCTTCATCATTAGGCGAAAGTAACATGTGCATGATGGTACGAAGCTCTTCAAAGTTGTTCTGGAACGGAGTCCCAGATAGGATAATTCGCTTTTTGGTACAAAGTTCTGAAAGAGCCTTTCGAATATCGCTATTTGGAAGGCCATTGCTGAATTCATACCAAAAGGCGGATTATTCTATCCGGGACTCCATTCCAGAACAACTTTGCAGAACTTCGTACCAACATGCCCTGGTTACTTCCGGCTAATGATGAAGGCATGGATTTCTTCAATACTTTGACACAAGGAAACCTCTCTCGACCCCTCGGCGATCCTCGACCCCTCGAACCCTCGACGACCCTCGAACCCTCGACCCCTAGACGGCCCTCTTCTTCCTCTCATGTTCGAGAGGATCGCCGAGGGGTCGGGAGGTTGCCTAGTGTCAAAGGATTCAACAAAACCATGTCTTCATCATTAGGCGAAAGTAACATGTGCATGATGGTACGAAGCTCTTCAAAGTTGTTCTGGAACGGAGTCCCAGATAGGATAATTCGCTTTTTCGTACAAAGTTCAGAAAGAGCCTTACGAATATCACTATTTGGAAGGCCTTTGCTGAATTCGTACCAAAAGGCGGATTATTCTATCCGGGACTCCATTCCAGAACAACTTTGCAGAACTTCGTACCAACATGCCCTGGTTACTTCCGGCTAATGATGAAGGCATGGATTTCTTCAATACTTTGACACTAGGAAACCTCTCTCAACCCCTCGGCGATCCTCGACCCCTCGAACCCTCGACGACCCTGGAACCCTCGAACCCTAGACGACCCTCTTCTTCCTCTCATGTTCGAGAGGATCGCCGAGGGGTTGGGAGGTTGCCTAGTGTCAAAGGATTCAACAAAACCATGTCTTCATCATTAGGCGAAAGTAACATGTGCATGATGGTAAAGCTAGAGGAGAAGAAGAACTGACAAAGTCTTCTCCTCTATTCCTTCTTCTTCTCCTCTTTTTTTTCTTCTTCTTCCTCTTTTTTTCCTTTTCTTTTTTTTCTCCTCTTCTTCCTCTTCTCTTCTTCTCCTTCTTCGGGTAAGCCCTAGTTTCCCGACCCTCGACCGCTCGACGACACTCTCGACATGCCCTCGTTCCCGATAAAAAAAAAGAAGAGGAAGAATAAGAATAAAAAGAGGAGAAGAAAGAATAGAGGAGAAGAAGTTATTCTCATCTATTCTTTCTTCTCGTCTTTTTATTCTTCTTCTTCCTCTTATTTTTTTTCCTCTTCTTCCTCTCCTCTTCTTCTCCCTCTTCCCCGCCTCTCTCATGAATGTTCGCCGTCCCCCCCCCTCGACCCCTCGACGACCCTCGTTCCCGATAAAAAAAGAAGAGGAAGAAGAAGAAGAAAAAAGAAGAGAAGAAAGAATAGAGGAGAAGAACTTCTTCTCCTTTATTCTTTCTTCTCCTCTTTTTATTCTTCTTCCTCTTCTTCTCCCTCTTCTTCCCCTTCTTCCCCGCCTCTCTCATGAATGTCCGACGTTCTTGACCCTCGACCCCCTAAACTAGTTCTCGACCCTCGACCCCCTAAACTAGTTCTCGACCCTCGACCCCCTAAATATCCATATATGGACAAAAATTTCTACAAATGAAAATAACCTAAAAGAATCATATGATCATCTATGAACAAAAAAAACATCATTTGATCATCTATCATCTTTGAACAAAAAAATCATCATTTGATCATCTATCATCTATGAACAAAAATATTCCTAGATACATAAAAAAATTCTCCAAATGAAAATAACCTAAAATATCATATATATTTAGCAAATTCTAGCCACATACATCACATACACATATACATTATAGCCACATACACATATACATCACATATGAACAAAAAAAATAAACTAATAAAAATAAAAAAACATATTGCAACATATGAAAAAAAACATGGTGGCGCCGACAGGGCAGAGGGGCATGGCGGCAGGTGCTCACAGAGGGGAGCGGCGCCGGCGTCGGGGCAGATGGCGTCGAGGGCGGCGGCGACGGCGTCGGGGCGGCGCGGGGCAG
>NC_041382.1:51109362-51110226 GCF_002162155.2 Triticum dicoccoides
CCGGTTGGTGCCACGAACCGGGACCAAAGGCCTCTTTTCAGCAGCCGAAAGGGCGGGAAGCGAAGGCCATTGGTCCCGGTTGGTGGCACCAACCGGGACTAAAGTGGGGCATTGGTCACGGTTGCTTCCACGAACCGGGACCAATGCCGCCTTTAGTCCCGGTTGGTGCTACCAACCGGGACCAATGGCCTTTGTTGCCCCGCGCCCAAAAGTTTAGTCCCACATCGCTAGTTGAAGGGCGCCGGCACTGGTTTATAAGCACTGCTGTGCCTCCCCATTCGAGCTCCTCTCTAATGCAGGCTTTCGGGCCTAAACTTGTTACTGCCTGTGGGCCTATTGGGCCTCTGCGGGCCTGAATCCTGGCCCATGTAGGGTTTCTAGTCGTATTCAGGCCGTGGAGGCCCAGTAGGTGGCATTTTTTTGGTTTTTTCTTTTTTATTTCTACATTTTTTTGGTTTTTTAATTTTTTATTTCTACTTAAAACTAAATACTTACAGTTTTTTAGTGATTTCTTTTTGCTTTTAGGTCACAAAAATTATAAACTTTCTGTTAGTGCCATTAGTTTTAAATTTTGAATAGTTTAAATTTGAATTTTTAAAAATTTGTGTGAATCACTAGTTTATGAATAACTTTACTATGAAAATAGAATTTTTTTCTATTTATTTTTTATTTATACTTACAACTAAATACCTATAGTTTTTTAGTGATTTCTTTTTGATTTTAGGTCACAAAAATTATAAACTTTCTGTTAGTGCCATTAGTTTTAAATTTTGAATAGTTTAAATTTGAATTTTTAAAAATTTTGTGAATCACTAGTTCATGAATAACTTTACTATAAAAATAGAATTTTTTCTTCTTCGCTAT
>NC_041382.1:51110299-51153587 GCF_002162155.2 Triticum dicoccoides
TTACAATTAAATACTTATAGTTTGATTTTAGGTCACAAAAATTATATTCTTTTTGCTATTGAAGAATATTATAGTTTTATTTTAGTTGATCATAACATAATATTTTAATTGATTGTTTTTATTTTCATAAAAGTTTTGTAGTTCATTCTGTTTGCTATTAATTCATTCTTTGAGCTAAATGACTCTGAAATTGGAAAGCATTTCAAAATGAACTCTGAAAAGGTTGAAAGTTGGCATGGTATCATCATTTCACCCACATAGCATGTTCCAAAAAGTAGAGAGGGTTATGACAAAAACTTGATGCACTTCGTGTACAAAATGGACAATCACTTTCGAAGTATCAAAGTTTCGAACCATAAGACATGAAAGCATTTCAAATGAACTCTGAAAAAGTTGAAAGTTGGGATGGTATCATAATTTCACCCACATAGCATGTGCATGTACAAAACGGACAATGGTAGCATGTTCATCTGTTACAAATTTGGCATGGTATCATCATAATAGTTGCGGGAGAAAGTTTTCACTTTTTCTTCGCTTGTGTCATTTGCTTATTGCGCCGTAACCATGGATAATCTTCATTGTTTATCAGGATGCTTGGGTCAGCCTTGACATTGACGGGAGGAATTTCATGAAACTTTTCATAATCTTCAGACATGTCTGTCTTGCCGTCCACTCCCAGGATGTCCCTTTTTCCTGAAAGAACTATGTTGCGCTTTGGCTCATCGTATGATGTATTCGCTTCCTTATCTTTTCTTTTTCTCGGTTTGGTAGACATGTCCTTCACATAGATAACCTGTGCCACATCATTGGCTAGGACGAACGGTTCGTCAATGTACCCAAGATTTTTCAAATCCACTGTTGTCATTCCGTACTATGAGTCTACCTGTACCCCGCCGCCTAACAGATTGATCCATTTGCACTTAAACAAAGGGACCTTAAAATCAGGTCCGTAGTCAAGTTCCCATATGTCCACTATGTAACCATAATATGTGTCCTTTCCGCTCTCGGTTGCTGCATCAAAGTGGACACCGCTGTTTTGGTTGGTGCTCTTTTGATCTTGGGCGATCGTGTAAAATGTATTCCCATTTATCTCGTATCCTTTGTAAGTCAATACAGTCAAAGATGGTCCCCTGGACAACAAGTACAACTCATCACAAACAGTGTTGTCACCTCTGAGACGTGTTTCCAACCAACTGCTGAAAGTCCTGATGTGTTCACATGTAATCCAGTCATCGCACTGCTCCGGGTGTTTGGAGCGCAGACTGTTCTTGTGTTCATCAACATACGGGGTCACCAAGGTAGAGTTCTGTAGAACTGTGTAGTGTGCTTGAGACCAAGAATATCCGTCCCTGCATATTATTGAGTCTCTTCCAAGAGTGCCTTTTCCAGTCAGTCTCCCCTCATACTGCGATTTAGGGAGACCTATCTTGTTAAGGCCAGGAATGAAGTCAACACAAAACCCAATAACATCTCTATTTGATGGCCCATGGAGATGCTTCCTTCTGGCCTAGCGCGGTTACAGACATATTTCTTTAGGACTCCCATGAACCTCTCAAAGGGGAACATATTATGTAGAAATACGGGCCCCAGGATGACAATCTCGTTGACTAGATGAACTAGGACGTGCGTCATGATATTGAAGAAGGATGGTGGGAACACCAGCTCAAAACTGACAAGACATTGCGCCACATCACTCCTTAGCCTTGGTACGATTTCTGGATCGATCACCTTCTGAGAGATTGCATTGAGGAATGCACATAGCTTCACAATGGCTAATCGGACGTTTTCTGGTAGAAGCCCCCTCAATGCAACCGGAAGCAGTTGCGTCATAATCACGTGGCAGTCATGAGACTTTAGGTTCTGAAACTTTTTCTCTGGCATATTTATTATTCCCTTTATATTCGAGGAGAAGCCAGTCGTGACCTTCATACTGAGCAGGCATTCAAAGAAGATTTCTTTCTCTTCTTTCGTAAGAGCGTAGCTGGCAGGACCTTTATACTGCTTCGGAGGCATGCCGTCTTTTTCGTGCAAACGTTGCAGGTCCTCTCGTGCCTCAGGTGTATCTTTTGTCTTCCCATACACGCCCAAGAAGCCTAGCAGGTTCACGCAAAGGTTCTTCGTCACGTGCATCACGTCGATTGGGGAGCGGACCTCTAGATCTTTCTAGTAGGGTAGGTCCCAAAATATAGATTTCTTCTTCCACATGGGTGCGTGTCCCTCAGCGTCATTCGGAACAGCTAGTCCACCGGGACCCTTTCCAAAGATTACGTAGTGTAAATCATTGACCATAGCAAGCACGTGATCACCGGTGCGCATAATGGGTTTCTTCCGGTGATCTGCCTCGCCTTTGAAATGCTTGCCTTTCTTTCGACATTGATGGTTGGTCGGAAGAAATCGACGATGGCCTAGGTACACATTCTTCCTGCATTTGTCCAGGTATATACTTTCAGTGTCATCTAAACAGTGCGTGCATGCGTGGTATCCTTTGTTTGTCTGTCCTGAAAGGTTACTGAGAGCGGCCCAATCGTTGATGGTCACGAACAGCAACGCCTTAAGGTTAAATTCCTCCTGTCTGTGCTCATCCCACGTACGTACACCGTTTCCATTCCACAGCTGTAAAAGTTCTTCAACGAATGGCCTTAGGTACACATCAATTTCGTTGCCGGGTTGCTTAGGGCCTTGGATGAGAACTGGCATCATAATGAACTTCCGCTTCATGGACATCCAAGGAGGAAGGTTATACATACATAGAGTCACGGGTTAGGTGCTGTGATTGCTGCTCTGCTCCCCAAAAGGATTAATGCCATCCACGCTTAAAGCAAACCATACATTCCTTGGGTCCTTTGCAAACTCATCCCAGTACTTTCTCTCGATTTTTCTCCACTGCGACCCGTCAGCGGGTGCTCTCAACTTCCCATCTTTCTTTCGGTTCTCACTGTGCCATCGCATCAACTTGGCATGCTCTTCGTTTCTGAAAAGACGTTTCAACCGTGGTATTATAGGAGCATACCACATCACCTTCGCAAGAACCCTCTTGCTGAGGGGCTCGCCGTCAACATCACCAGGGTCATCTCGTCTGATCTTATACCGCAACGCACCACATACCGGGCATGCTTTCAGATCCTTGTATGCACCGCGGTAGAGGATGCAGTCATTAGGGCATGTATGTATCTTCTCCACCTCCAATCCTAGAGGGCATACGACCTTCTTTGCTGCGTATGTACTGTCGGGCAATTCATTATCCTTTGGAAGCTTCTTCTTCAATATTTTCAGTAGCTTCTCAAATCCTTTGTCAGCCACGGCATTCTCTGCCTTCCACTGCAGCAATTCCAGTACGGTACCGAGCTTTGTGTTGCCATCTTCGCAATTGGGGTATAACCCTTTTTTGTGATCCTCTAACATGCGATCGAACTTCAGCTTCTCCTTTTGACTAATGCATTGCGTCCTTGCATCGACAATGACCCGGCGGAGAGCATCATCATCGGGCACATCGTCTGGTTCCTCTTGATCTTCAGCAGTTTCACCCGTGGCAGCATCATTGGGCACATCATATGGTTCCTCTTGATCTTCACCAGCTCCCCCCGTTGCAGCATCACCGTATTCAGGGGGCACATAGTTGTCATCGTACTCTTCTTCTTCGCCATCTTCCATCATAACCCCTATTTCTCCGTGCCTCGTCCAAACATTATAGTGTGGCATGAAACCCTTATATAGCAGGTGGGAGTGAAGGATTTTCCGGTTAGAGTAAGACCTCGTATTCCCACATTCAGTGCATGGACAACACATAAAACCATTATGCTTGTTTGCCTCAGCTGCATCGAGAAACTCATGCACGCCCTTAATGTACTCGCGGGTGTGTCTGTCACCGTACATCCATTGCCGGTTCATCTGTGTGCATTATATATAATTAAGTGTCCAAATTAATAGAAGTTCATCATCACATTAAAACCAAAGTGCATACATAGTTCTCATCTAACAACATATAGCTCTCCAGAGCATCTAATTAATTAAACCATACATTGAAACTATGTAAAACATTTCAATGCGAAAACAAATGCGATCATAATCGCAACCAAGGTAACAATTGATCCAACGGCATAATGATACCAAGCCTCGGTATGAATGGCATATTTTCTCATCTTTCTAATCTTCAAGCGCATTGCATCCATCTTGATCTTGTGATCATCGATGACATCCGCAACATGCAACTCCAATATCATCTTCTCCTCCTCAATTTTTTTTATTTTTTCCTTCAACAAATTGTTTTTTTCTTCAACTAAATTTAACCTCTCGACAATAGGGTCGGTTGGCATTTCCGATTCACATACATCCTAGATAAATAAAATCTATGTCACGTTGGTCGGCATAATTTTCATAAACAATAAATGAACCAATAGTTATAAAGATAATATACATACCAAATCCGAATCATAGACAGGACGAGGGCCGACGGGGGCGGATACCAAAACCATCGCACTATATAAGATGCAATAATAAATGTAAGAAAATGATACAAGTATCTATCTAAACATACAAGTAAGAATATTTTTCCTTTCAGAAAGAAGATAAGAACAAGAGTCTCACCACGGTGGTGTCGGTGATGAGATCGGCGCGGGTGATCGACGGCAGTGAAGACGGGGACGGGGTGTGACGGACCGCTAAATCTAGACAAATCTCGAGGAAAATGGAGCTTGGAAGTCGAGCTTCGAGAGGAGAAAGCTTAAGTAGTGTGGCTCGGGCATTCCATCGAACACCTCATGTGCATAGGAGGTGAGCTAGAGCACCACAAAGCCCTCTCCCCCTCGGCCAGAAAAAACAGAGCACTGAGCTCTGCTCTTGCGCGAGGGGGTATATATAGGCACCTCATTGGTCCCGGTTGATGACATGAACCGGGACTAAAGGGAAGCCTTTGGTCCCGGTTCAAGCCACCAACCGGGACCAATGGTGGTGGGCCAGGAGCGAGGCCCATTGGTCCCAGTTCGTCCCACCAACCGGGACCAAAAGGTCCAGACGAACCGGGACCAATGGCCCACGTGGCCCGGCCGGCCCCCTGGGCTCACCAACCGGGACCAATGCCCACATTGGTCCCGGTTCTAGACTGAACCGGGACTAATGGGCTGAGCCGACCTGGACCATAGCCCTGTTTTCTACTAGTGTAAGTTGACATATTTCTTGTAGTGTCTAACAGCATAATCATCTTTCTTACTATTCATTTCATCAAGCACTTCGTTTTGAGCCTTAAGTACTTGTTCTACTTGAGTGGTAACCATAGAAGCATGTTTGCTAAAAAGTTTGAGTTTACCTCTAATATTAGCCATATAATCACTCAAGCGTCTAATTTTATAAGCATTTTCTTTTATTTGTCTACCAAAATAAGCATTGAAGTCGTCTTGCTTAAACATAAAGTTATCAAACTCGTCCAAGCACTGACTAGCAATTTTAGTAAAAGGAACTTCATCTTGATCATATCTATAGAGAGAATTTACCTTTACTACCTGTGTCGGGATATCAGGAGGTTCTTCAATAAATAAAGGATTAAGATCATATACCTCTTCAACGGGCGGTAAGTTAAGACCATGTATTTCTTCAATAGGAGGTAAATTCTTGACATCTTCGGCTTTAATACCTTTTTCTTTCATAGATTTCTTTGCCTTTTGCATATCTTCGGGACTGAGAAATAGAACACCTCTCTTCTTCGGAGTTGGTTTAGGAATAGGATCATTAATTGGAGCAGGAGCGGGCTCAGGGACTAGCTCAGGAGGTGCCCAATTATTTTCATTTGTCAACATATTGTTCAATAGAATTTCAGCTTTATCTGGTGTTCTTTCCCTGAAAAGAGAACCAGCACAACTATCCACGTAATCTCTGGAAGCATCGGTTAGTCCATTATAAAAGATATCAAGTATTTCAGGTTTCTTAAGGGGATGATCAGGCAAAGCATTAAGTAACTTGAGAAGCCTCCCCCAAGCTTGTGGGAGACTCTCTTCTTTAATTTGCACAAAGTTGTATATTTCCCTCAAGGCAGCTTGTTTCTTATGAGCAGGGAAATATTTAGCAGAGAAGTGATAAATCATATCCTGGGGACTACGCACACAACCAGGATCAAGAGAATTAAACCATATCTTAGCATCACCCTTTAATGAGAACGGAAATATTTTAAGTATATAAAAGTAGCACGATCTCTCATCATTAGTGAACAGGGCAGCTATATCATTCAACTTAGTAAGATGTGCCACAACAGTTTCAGATTCATAGCCACAAAAAGGATCAGATTCAGCCAAGGTAATTATATCTGGATCAACAGAGAATTCATAATCCTTATCAGGGACACATATAGGTGAAGTTGCAAAAGCAGGATCGGGTTTCATTTTATCTCTAAGCGATTCTTTGCTCCATTCAATCAATAATCTCTTAAGCTCATATCCATCTTTGCAGGCTAAAATAGCTAAAGAAGAATCTTTGTCAAAAAGATAACCTTCAGGAATAACAGGCATATTTTCATCATCACTATCATCATCGTATTTAGATTCATCAATTTCTCTTTCTCTAGCCCTAGCAATTTGTTCTTCAAGAAATTCACTAAGGGGCACAGTAGTATCAGGCATAGAAGCAGTGGCATCATCAATAACATGTGACATATCGGAACGAATAGCAGAAGCAGGTTTAGGTGTCGCTAGCTTACTCATAACAGAAGGTGAATCAAGTGCAGAGCTAGATGGCAGTTCCTTACCTCCCCTCGTAGTTGAGGGATAAATTGATGTCTTAGCGTCTTTCAAGTTCTTCATAGTGTCCAGCAGATATAAATCCCAAGTAACTCAAGGAATAAAGCTATGCTCCCCGGCAACGGCGCCAGAAAAAGGTCTTGATAACCCACAAGTATAGGGGATCGCAACAGTTTTCGAGGGTAGAGTATTTAACCCAAATTTATTGATTCGACACAAGGGGAGCCAAAGAATGTTCTCAAGTATTAGCAGCTGAGTTGTCAATTCAACCACACCTGGAAACTTAGTATCTGCAACAAAGTGTTTAGTAGCACAGTAATATGATAGTGGTGGTAACGGCAACAAAAGTAAAGACAGTAAAAGTAATGTTTTTGGTATTTTTGTAGTGATTGCAACAGTAATAGCGGAAAAGTAAATAAGCGAGAACCAGTATATGGAAAACTCGTAGGCACCGGATCAACGATGGATAATTATGTCGGATGGTGTTCATCATGTAACGGTCATAACATAGGATGACACAAAACTAGCTCCAATTCATCAATATAATGTAGGCATGTATTCCGTATATAGTCATACGTGATTATGGAAAAGAACTTGCATGACATCTTTTGTCCTACCCTCCCGTGGCAGCGGGGTCCTATTGGAAACTAAGGGATATTAAGGCCTCCTTTTAATAGAGAACCGGAACAAAGCATTAGCACATAGTGAATACATGAACTCCTCAAACTATGGTCATCACAGGGAGTGGTCCCGATTATTATCACTTCGGGGTTGCCGGATCATACCACATAGTACGTGACTATAGACTTACAAGATAGGATCATGAACACACATATATTCATGGAAACATAATAGATTCAGATCTGAAATCATGGCACTCGGGCCCTAGTGACAAGCATTAAGCATAGCAAAGTCATAGCAACATCAATCTCAGAACATAGTGGATACTAGGGATCAAACCCTAACAAAACTAACTCGATTACATGATAAATATCATCCAACCCATCACCGTCCAGCAAGCCTACGATGGAATTACTCACGCACGGCGGTGAGCATCATGAAATTGGTGATGGAGGATGGTTGATGATGACGACGGCGATGAATCCCCCTCTCTGGAGCCCCGAACGGACTCTAGATCAGCCCTCCCGAGAGGTTTTAGGGCTTGGCGGCGGCTCCGTATCGTAAAACTTGATGATTTCTTCTTCTTTATTTTTTTCTCTCTGAAAGTGAATATATAGAGTTGGAGTTGGCGTCAGAGGGTTTCCAGGGGGCCCACGAGGTAGGGGGCGCGCCCAGGAGGGGGGGCGCGCCCCCACCCTCGTGAGCAGGGTGTGGCCCCCCTGGTCTTCATCTTTTGCGACGATTTTTTATTATTTTTTCTAAGGTGTTCCGTGGAGTTTCAGGTCATTCTGAGAATATTTGTTTTCTGCACATAAAACAACACCATGGTAATTCTGCTGAAAACAGCGTCAGTCTGGGTTAGTTCCATTCAAATCATACAAGTTAGAGTCCAAAACAAGGGCAAAAGTGTTTGGAAAAGTAGATACGACGGAGATGTATCAACTCCCCCAAGCTTAAACCCTTGCTTGTCCTCAAGCAATTCAGTTGACAAACTGAAAGAAAGAAAGAAAAACTTTTACAAACTCTGTTTGCTCTTGTTGTCGTAACTATGTCAAACCAGCATTCAATTTTTCAGCATATATCATAAATAATCACATTTGCAATAATTCTCAGGTCTCACAATTACTCATATCAATAGCAAAATCAACTAGCGAGCCAGAATAATAAATCTCGGATGACAACACTTTCTCAAAACAATCATAATATGGTATAACAAGATGGTATCTCGCTAGCCCTTTCTGAGACCGCAAAACATAAATGCAGAGCACCTTTAAAGATCAAGGACTGACTAGACATTGTAATTCATGGTAAAAGAGATCCAATCATGGTCATTCCCAATATAAATTAATAATGATGAATGCAAATGACAGCTGTGCTCTCCAGCTAGTGCTTTTTAATAAGAGGATGATGACTCAACATAAAAGTAAATGGATAGGCCCTTCGCAGAGGGAAACAGGGATTTGTAGAGGTGCCAAAGCTCGGTTTTGAAATAGAGATAAATTGCATTTTGAGCGGTGTACTTTCAATGTCAACATAACAACTAAGAGATGGCGATATCTTCCATGTTAAACACATTATAGGCGGTTCCCAAATAGAATGGCAAAGTTTATACTCCCCCTCCACCAACAATCACACTCCACGGCCATCCAAAACAACGGGGTACCATCCAACATACATCAGGTCCCAAGGGGAGTTTTGTTTGCAATTAATTTTGATTTAGTTTGCATAAAGCATGGGACTGGGCATCCCGGTGACTAGCCATTTTCTCGTGAGTGAGGAGCGGAGTCCACTCTTCTTGAGAATAACCCGCCTAACACGGAAGATAAGGACGACCTTGGTTGATACATGAGCTATTCGAGCATACAAAATAGAATATTTATTTGAAGATTTAGAGTTTGGCACATACAAATTTACTTGGAACGGCAGGTAGATACTACATATAGGAAGGTATAGTGGACTCATCTGGAATAACTTTGGGGTTTAAGGGATTGGATGCACAAGCAGTATTCCCGCTTAGTATAGGTGAAGGCTAGCAAAAGACTGGGAAGCGACCAACTAGAGAGCGACAACAGCCATGTACATGCATTAAAACTAATAAACATTGGATGCAAGCATGAGTAGGATATAATCCACCATGAACATAAATATCATGAAGGCTATGTTGATTTGTTTCAACTACATGCGTGAACATGTGCCAAGTCAAGTCACTTAAATCATTCAAAGGAGGATACCACCCCATCATACCACATCATAATCATTTCAAAAGCATGTTGGCACGCAAGATAAATCATTATAACTCAAAGCTAATCAAGCATGGCACAAGAAACTATGATCTCTAATTGTCATTGCAAACATGTTTATTCATAATAAGCTGAATCAAGAATGACGGGCTCATCATATTTACAAAAACAAAAGAGGTCGAGTTCATACCAGCTTTTCTCATCTCAGTCATTCCATCATATATATCATCATAATTGCCCTTCACTTGCACAACTGAATGGTGTGAATAATGATAAGAGTGCGCGCGCATTGGACTAAGCTGGAATCTGCGAGCATTCAATAAACAGGAGAAGACAAGGCAATATGGGCTCTGAGTTAAATCAACAATAATGCATAAGAGCCTCTTCAACAGTTTAATCATGGTCTTCTCCTACTGACCCCCAAAGAAAAGAAAAGAATAAAAACTATTTACACGGGAAAGCTCCCAACAAGCAAAAGAAGAACGGGAAATATTTTTGGGTTTTCTTTTTAATTACTACTACTACAGCAGAAAAGTAAACTACTACTAATTTTTTTTTTGGTTTTTCTTAAGGTTTAACAGACAAACAAGAAGAAAGCAGGAAAAAGAAAATAAACTAGCATGGATATTATAGTGAAAGAGTATGAGCACCAACATCTAGCAATGAGTGAGTGTGAACATAAATGAAATGTTGGTGAGAAATACGTACTCCCCCAAGCTTAGGCTTTTGGCCTAGGTTGGTTTATTGCCAGGGGTAGCCTGGCTGATATCCGTAGATGTAGCTGGGGTCGTACTGTGATGAAGAATAATTGGGATCATACTGTGATGAAGAAGAGGATTCTAACTGCCGCTGGCTGACAGCCGTCTCTGGATCCCAAAAATAATCAGATTGTCGTGGAGGCTCATCTTGTGGTTCCGGTTCCGGGGCTGGTGCAGGGTTCCGGTAAGCTTGAATGGCAGCCTGCGTAACGAGATAGGGTCCTGCAAAATTAAACAAAGAAAGAGCAGGCAACGTAATAGTTTCAGGATAATGTTTATCAAAGTATAACTTATATTTGAGCTCTCCATCCCTGCCCTTAACAAGAAAATCATGTGCTAACATGCTCTTATAATCTAAATAAGCACTAGGCAGCAATTTTTCTTCTTTCTCATAATGCCTAATAGCTATGTTGAAATGTGCAGCAAGGCGTGAAGCATAAATGCCCCCAAAGATGGGACCCTTAGTACTGTTCATACTTAACCGTCTAGCAATAATTCCTCCCATACTAACAGTGTTATCACAGTATAAACCATGGAACAAAATAATAATATCAGGAACACTGAAGTTCCCACAGTTCCCGCGACCAATCAGGCATCGACTAGCAAATAAAGCAAAATAGCGTAGCACAGGAAAATGTATGCTAGTGATCCTTGTATCTGAAACCTTCCTGGTTTCTCCCTCAGAGATAAGTTTAATAAATGGTTCCACCTCCTTACAGGGTGGTTCCTCTAAGGTGCCCTCAGGGGGTATGTTGCAGTCTTGCAAAATTCATCTAATGGTATTTTCTTAACAACGTCATATAAATGAAACTCTACTTGAGGTGGTGATTCCTTAGGGTAAAAGTAGAATTTTTGCATGAAAGTATTTGTGAGTAAGAGATACTGTGGACGTTGCTCGTGGACGAAGTTGGTGAAGCCAACATTATGAATTAATGAATAGAATTTTTCATAAATCCCGGCCTCTCTCAAGAAATTATCAGAAGGCCATTCACATGACCGGACTTCCGCGGTACGAGGCAAATTATATTTGGGCCTCTGAGCTTCTTCATCTTGTTTATCCTTTGAGCTTTGGCTCGATGAACCCCTCAAAAATCTCTTCATTATTTCTGAAATAATCTGAAATTTTTAGTAACTTCAAACAAAAGTGAACCAACTTCAATAAAACTGATGGCAACTAATCCTACAAGTGCCTAGAGCCTATATCAAGCATTAGAACTACTTGGAACCATATAAATTCGACATGCAAGCTCAAGAACATGGTCACCTATGCAGCACAAATTTGCAAAGAATAAAGCACTAGAACAAAAACTAATTGGATCAATGGAGGAGTCACATACCAAGGAACAATCTCCCCAAGCAGTTTTGCGAGAGGTGCTTTGAGCAAGGAGATCGAAAATCACAGCAAAAGTGGCTAGAACTCGTGCTTGAGTTGGTTTTTCGGGTTTGTGTGAGACAGAGGAAGAAGATGGGTGCTGGGATAAGTGGAGGAGGGCCACTGTGGGCCCACGAGGCAGGGGGCGCGCCCTATAGGGGGGGGGGCGCCCACCACCCTCGTGACCAGGTGGCAGCTCCTCCCGTGATAATTTTTGCACAGTAAATCCTCAAATATTCCTGAAAAAATCATATTAAATTGGCATGGCATTCTGAGGACTTTTATTTTCGAGATATTTTTATATTGCACGGATAATCCAGGAAACAGACAGAAAAATACTATTTTTACTTTATTTCCACTAAATTACAGAAAGTATAAAGAGGGTACAGAAGTTTGTGCTTCTAGTTTCATCCATGTCATGCTCATAAAAAAGAATCCACTAACAAGGTTGATCAAGTCTTGTTAACAAACTCATTTCGATAATCATAAAACCGGGGAAATTTCGAATAACACTAAGTTACCTCAATGGGGATATGCACATCCCCTATAATAAGTATATCATATTTCTTTTTGACCGTAGGAAGAGGAAATTCAAAACCTCCAAATTTAATCGATGGAATTTTTCCAATAGAGTTGATACTATGAACTTGAGGTTGTTTCCTCAGAAAGTGTACCGTATGCTCATTACCATTAACATGAAAAGTGACATTGCCTTTGTTGCAATCAATAACAGCCCCTGCGGTATTGAGAAAAGGTCTTCCAAGAATAATAGACATACTATCATCCTCGGGAATAACAAGAATAACAAAGTCCGTTAAAATAGTAACGTTTGCAACCACACCAGGCACAGCCTCACAAATACCGACAGGTATAGCAGTTGATTTATCAGCCATTTGCAAAGATATTTCAGTAGGCGTCAACTTACTCAAGTCAAGTCTACGATATAAAGAGAGAGGCATAACACTAACACCGGCTCCAAGACCACATAAAGCAGTTTTAATATAATTTCTTTTAATGCAGCAAGGTATAGTAGGTACTCCGGGATCTCCAAGTTTCTTTGGTATTCCACCCTTAAAAGTATAATTAGCAAGCATAGTGGAAATTTCAGCCTCCGGTATCTTTCTTTTATTAGTAATGATATCCTTCATATATTTAGCATAAGGATTTGTTTTGAGCACATCAGTCAATCGCATACGTAAAAAGATAGGTCTAATCATTTCAGCAAAGCGCTCAAAATCCTCATCATCCTTTTTCTTGGATGGCTTGGGAGGAAAAGGCATGGGTTTCTGAACCCATGGTTCTCTTTCTTTACCATGTTTTCTAGCAGCGAAGTCTCTCTTATCATAACGTCGATTCTTTGATTGTGGGTTATCAAGATCAACAACAGGTTCAATTTCTACCTCATTATTATTACTAGGTTGAGCGTCATCATGAACATCATCATTAATATTTTCACTAGGTTCATGTTCATTACCAGATTGTGTTTCGGCATCAAACATAGATATATCGTTTGGATTATCAGGTGGTTCAGCGATAGGTTCACTAGAAGTCTGCACAGTTCTATCATTTTTCTTTTTCTTCTTTTTAGAAGAACTAGGAACATCAATATTGTTTCTTTGAGAGTCCTGCTCGATTCTCTTAGGGTGGCCTTCAGGATACAAAGGTTCCTCAGTCATTCTACCAGTTCTAGTAGCCACTCTAACAGCATAATCATTTTTCTTACTATTCATTTCATCAAGCACTTCTTTTTGAGCCTTAAGTACTTGTTCTACTTGAGTGGTAACCATAGAAGCATGTTTGCTAAAAAGTTTGAGTTCACCTCTAATATTAGCCATATAATCACTCAAGCGTCTAATTTTATAAGCATTTTCTTTTAATTGCCTACCAAAATAAGAATTGAAGTCGTCTTGCTTAAACATAAAGTTATCAAACTCGTCCAAGCACTGACTAGCAATTTTAGTAAAAGGAACTTCAGCTTTATCATATCTATAGAGAGAATTTACCTTTACTACCTGTGTTGGGATATCGGGAGGTTCTTCAATAAATAAAGGATTAAGATCATATACCTCTTCAACAGGCGGTAAGTTAAGACCATGTATTTCTTCAATAGGAGGTAAATTCTTGACATCTTCGGCTTTAATACCTTTTTCTTTCATAGATTTCTTTGCCTCTTGCATATCTTCGGGACTGAGAAATAGAACACCTCTCTTCTTCGGAGTTGGTTTAGGAATATGATCATTAATTGGAGCAGGAGCGGGCTCAGGGACTAGCTCAGGAGGTGCCCAATTGTTTTCATTTGTCAACATATTGTTCAATAGAATTTCAGCTTCATCCGGTGTTCTTTCCCTGAAAAGAGAACCAGCACAACTATCCAGGTAATCTCTGGAAGCATCGGTTAGTCCATTATAAAAGATATCAAGTATTTCAGGTTTCTTAAGGGGATGATCAGGCAAAGCATTAAGTAACTTGAGAAGCCTCCCCCAAGCTTGTGGGAGACTCTCTTCTTTAATTTGCACAAAGTTGTATATTTCCCTCAAGGCAGCTTGTTTCTTATGAGCAGGGAAATATTTAGCAGAGAAGTAATAAATCATATCCTGGGGACTACGCACACAACCAGGATCAAGAGAATTAAACCATATCTTAGCATCACCCTTTAATGAGAACGGAAATATTTTAAATATATAAAAGTAGCACGATCTCTCATCATTAGTGAACAGGGCGGCTATATCATTCAACTTAGTAAGATGTGTCACAACAGTTTCAGATTCATAGCCATAAAAAGGATCATATTCAACCAAGGTAATTATATCTGGATCAACAGAGAATTCATAATCCTTATCAGGGACACATATAGGTGATGTTGCAAAAGCGGGATCGGGTTTCATTTTATCTCTAAGCGATTCTTTGCTCCATTTAATCAATAATCTCTTAAGCTCATATCCATCTTTGCAGGCTAAAATAGCTAAAGAAGAATCTTTGTCAAAAAGATAACCTTCAGGAATAACAGGCATATTTTCATCATCACTATCATCATCGTATTCAGATTCATCAATTTCTCTTTCTCTAGCCCTAGCAATTTGTTCTTCAAGAAATTCACTAAGGGGCACAGTAGTATCAGGCATAGAAGCAGTGGCATCATCAATAACATGAGACATATCGGAACGAATAGGAGAAGCAGGTTTAGGTGTCGCTATCTTACTCATAACAGAAGGTGAATCAAGTGCAGAGCTAGATGGCAGTTCCTTACCCTCCCCTCGTAGTTGACGGATAAGTTGTTGTCTTAGCGTCTTTCAAGTTCTTCATAGTGTCCAGCAGATATAAATCCCAAGTAACTCAAGGAATAAAGCTATGCTCCCCGGCAACGGCGCCAGAAAAAGGTCTTGATAACCCACAAGTATAGGGGATCGCAACAGTTTTCGAGGGTAGAGTATTTAACCCAAATTTATTGATTTGACACAAGGGGAGCCAAAGAATATTCTCAAGTATTAGCAGCTGAGTTGTCAATTCAACCACACCTGGAAACTTAGTATCTGCAGCAAAGTGTTTAGTAGCATAGTAATATGATAGTGGTGGTAACGACAACAAAAGTAAAGACAGTAAAAATAATGTTTTTGGTATTTTTGTAGTGATTGTAACAGTAACAGCGGAAAAGTAAATAAGTGAGAACCAGTATATGGCAAACTCGTAGGCACCGGATCAATGATGGATAATTATGCCGGATGGTGTTCATCATGTAACGGTCATAACATAGGGTGACACAGAACTAGCTCCAAGTCATCAATGTAATGTAGGCATGTATTCCGTATATAGTCATACATGATTATGGAAAAGAACTTGCATGCCATCTTTTGTCCTACCCTCCCGTGGTAGTGGGGTCCTATTGGAAACTAAGGGATATTAAGGCCTCCTTTTAATAGAGAACCGGAACAAAGCATTAGCACATAGTGAATACATGAACTCCTCAAACTATGGTCATCACAGGGAGTGGTCCCGATTATTATCACTTCGGGGTTGCCGGATCATAACACATAGTAGGTGACTATAGACTTGCAAGATAGGATCAAGAACACACATATATTCATGGAAACATAATAGGTTCAGATCTGAAATCATGGCACTCGGGCCCTAGTGACAAGCATTAAGCATAGCAAAGCCATAGCGACATCAATCTCAGAACATAGTGGATACTAGGGATCAAACCCTAACAAAACTAACTCGATTACATGATAAATCTCATCCAACCCATCACCGTCCAGCAAGCCTACGATGGAATTACTCATGCACGGCGGTGAGCATCATGAAATTGGTGATGGAGGATGGTTGATGATGACGACGGCGACGAATCCCCCTCTCCGGAGCCCCGAACGGACTCCAGATCAGCCCTCCCGAGAGGTTTTAGGGCTTGGCGGCGGCTCCGTATCGTAAAATGCGATGATTTCTTGTTCTTTATTTTTTTTCTCTGAAAGTGAATATATAGAGTTGGAGTTGGCGTCGGAGGGTTTCAAGGGGGCCCACGAGGTAGGGGGCGTTCCCAGGAGGGGGGCGCGCCCCCCACCCTCGTGAGCAGGGTGTGGGCCCCCTGGTCTTCATCTTGGCAACGATTTTTTATTATTTTTTTCTAAGGTGTTCCGTGGAGTTTCAGGTCATTCCGAGAATATTTGTTTTCTGCACATAAAACAACACCATGGCAATTCTGCTGAAAACAGCGTCAGTCCGGGTTAGTTCCATTCAAATCATGCAAGTTAGAGTCCAAAACAAGGGCAAAAGTGTTTGGAAAAGTAGATACGACGGAGACGTATCAGTATTTCTCGTGTGTAACTGTTTTGCACCCGTTGTATTTGAACGTAGAGCCTATCACACCCGATCATCACGTGGTGTCTCAGCACGAAGAACTTTCGCAACGGTGCATACTCAGGAAGAGCACTTATACTTTGATAATTTAGCGAGGGATCATCTTATAATGCTACCGTCAATCAAAGCAAGATAAGATGCATAAATGATAAACATCACATGCAATCAATATAAGTGATATGATATGGCCATCATCATCTTGTGCTTGTGATCTCCATCTCCGAAGCACCGTCATGATCACTGTGACACCCCAAAATTTTAACCTTGTTTTATTAATTAAAATTTTGCCAGGAAATTTAAACTTTTATTTTCTGGATTTTCTTTGATTTCAGAACCATTCTTTTCCTTATTATTATGGAGTTTTTACCCAAAGTGAAAACTTTCCAATTATATTATTGGACTTGTTTTTCCCCTCAAGAAAAACATTTCTTTTAAAAGTGGATTTAATTGCATAATTATTTCTCTATGAGCTTTATTCCTTAAGTGAGTTTTCTTTAGTTTTAGGGTCCCATTTGCACTACAACCCTTTTATAAATTCATTTAAAATTCCAACCAAAATTTGGAGATGTCATGTGATGTTTTTAAATCACTTTTATGCAATAATATATTTCATTCATTGGATATTTTGAGCTCTACCCCAAGTTTTCAAATCTGGTCCAGTGGGCAATTTTGCACTACAACCTATTTAAATATTTCTTTAAAACCTCCACTGAAATTGTGGGATGTTAGTAGTAGTATGTAATTCAACTTTATGCAAAAACCCTTTGATGTTCTTTGTAAAATTTGAGTGAATCAACCTCTTTTTCATTCTGGTCCAGCTTGGTGATTTGTACTGCAACCCTAATTTATTTTGCTCTAGTGCCCATGATCTTTTTCCTACTTATAGCCCATCTTGCAAAACCCTTAAGTCGAGAAGAGTGGACCCATTGGAGGATTTTAAGTGCATGCAACAGTGCCTTTTACTTTCTGTCCAGAATCAGTTTTCTCACAAACTTGCACTAACAAGTTTTTGCTCTTGATAAACTAACCCCGCCACTCTCTGTATCATCTAAAGGGACCCTGATGTGGAGATTTTGGCCACCCCAAGAGTTGCCTAGATGCCCTTAGCATTTTGTCAAACACCTGGTGTGCATGGCCAATTTTGGCATGGTTTTTAGTTTGCACACTTGACTTGCTTGCCTTGCCTAACCAGCATGTCCCATGGCTTTACCCTAGCCTATAGCCCCTCGCTGCTTAACCTCTTGTGGATTGGAGTCCCCTAGCATGACTTGGCATTTCGCCGAACACCTGCCGTGTGTGCTCTGGGCGCGCCCAGAGCGCATGTTTTGCACGCGCGCGCACCGAGCCACCGCGTCCCACTACCGACGCCCCGTGCTCGTTATGGCCCTTCCCCTCTCCCAGTCGACGCCCCCGACCCCTCCCGCGTCGCAGAGCTGCCCCTGGAGCTCCACAGCTCCGCCGTCAGGTCGGCCACGACGGCTAGCGGGCGGCCACATCAACCTCTGCCGTGGACGGCGCCGCCCGAGCCTGCTCTGCTCGCCAGCTGCCCTCGTGAGCAGGCCATCCTCATCCGCTCGCCCTCCCGACCCCGCTAGCCTCCACCACGTCGCCCTGACCGCTACAGAGTGGCGGTTCGCCGGCGACCTTATCCACGGCCGCGGGACCGCCATAGCTACGCTATATAAGAAGCCCCGAGCATGTCCCGTCCCTCAGGCAGCCTCATACCATTCTCCTAATGCCCCCTTAGCCAACAATCGAAGAGAGGAAGGCCGTCTTCCCCATCTCCGGTCAGCTCGGCTGCCGCCTCGTTCCAATCCATTCCGTCGCCACCAGGGCCTCCCCCTCTCCACTCTCTTCACCAAAAGCTCTCTGTCGGTGTCAAAACCAGCGGATCTCGGGTAGGGGGTTCCGAACTGTGCGTCTAGGCGGATGGTAACAGGAGACAAGGGACACAATGTTTTACCCAGGTTCGGGCCCTCTTGATGGAGGTAAAACCCTACGTCCTGCTTGATTAATATTGATGATATGGGTAGTACAAGAGTAGATCTACCACAAGATCAAGGAGGCTAAACCCTAGAAGTTAGCCTACGGTATGATTGTTGTATGTTGTCCTACAGACTAAAACCCTCCGATTTATATAGACACCGAAGAGGGTTAGGGTTACACCAAGTCGGTTACAATGGTAGGAGATCTAAATATCCGCATCGCCAAGCTTGCCTTCCACGCCAAGGAAAGTCCCATCCGGACACGGGTCGAAGTCTTCAATCTTGTATCTGCATAGTCCAGGAGTCTGGCCGAAGGTATAGTCCGGCCATCCGGACACCCCCTAATCCAGGACTCCCTCAGTAGCCCCTGACCCAGGCTTCAATGACGACGAGTCCGGCGCGCAGATTGTCTTCGGCATTGCAAGGCGGGTTCCTCCTCCAAGTACTTCATAGAAGATTGTAAACACTAAGGATAGTGTCCGGCTCTACAAAATAAGTTTCCACATATTGCCATAGAGAGAATAATATTTACACAAATCTAATCTGCCGACGTATTCCGTAGTGTGACATCACACCACGGCCAAGCCTTTATTTGAATCGTTTTTACTTTCCCACCTCAGCGCATTTTGCGAGCGGTTTCCTTGGCACGTCTTGTCAAAGCAGAGATCGTGTTCCCTTTATTTACGGGATTCTCATCAATACGGACGTGGGTAACCCAATCATGCCCGCTAGCATGTTTTCTCGATTAAAGGCGAGTCCCAAACGGTTACAGGGAGGGCTCTTGGTATTCAACCCCTTATAAAGAGACCAAGGCCTTAGTCCTTTCTTCCAATATCAAACGAGTTCGCCCGTCGCCTCGAGTTCCAACACCCTAGGCTCCAAATTTCAGGCGCTTAGGACCTTCGACAATGTCCGGTTCTGACCTTCAAGGCCGATGGATCCCCTCCTCCATCACGGAGGAGGACGTGCTAAAGTTGAGAGAGGCCAAGTTCTTGACCGGCGAAATTTCGCATAGGCTGCCTGCTCAAGGACAGTCTATTCCCAGTCCCCAGCCTGGTGAGAGCGTGGTGTTCGTGTCTCACTTCCTTCGGGGGTTAGGCTTCCCAATGGATCCCTTCGTGAGGGGGCTGATGTTCTATTATGGGCTGGAATTTCACGACTTAGCTCCGGAGTCCATCCTCCATATTTCCTCATTCATCATCGTGTGTGAAGCATTCCTTCATGTTACTCCTCACTTTGGATTATGGCTCAAGACCTTTAAAATAGAGCCGAAGATGATTGAGGGACGGCACGCAGAGTGCGGAGGCGCTGTTGTAAGCAAGAATGCCGATGCCCCATGGCACGAGGGCCCTTTTCAAGAGGAGCTCAGCTTATGGCAACGAGAGTGGTTCTATATCACCGCTCCCAGGGGCACCAAGTGGGTGGCGCCGCCTGCCTTTCGCTCGGGTCACCCAAAGCAGCTAGGATCGTGGGTCAATAAAGGCCTGGACTGCGGGCCATCCCAAGACGTGCCATTGCTGCAGGGCTGCATCAGGGATCTATTGGAAGGAGATCTCAGCCTAGTCAAAGTGACGCAAGTCATGCTGATCCGCCGAACCCTGCCCGGCAAACGTTGGTCCCTTCGCCTGTGGGAGTATAATCCGGAGGGACCGCGAGCTCTCCAGCATTTTATGGGCGCAACGCCCGCGGAGATGTATAAACTGTTCTTCAGATCACAAGCAATGTGTCCGGATTTGACCGAGGATGCAGGTCTGAGCTGCAATCGCCCGGATACTCAAGTAAGTAGCCTTGTGCCCGGACTCGCCTTCCGCATATTTGTCATAAACTTGCCCCTAACGGAGTTGTCCTTTTAAACAGGAGTGGATAGCAAAAGCAAAGCTGATCAGGTGTCTGGCTCCCCTCCCCGAGACCAGGCCGGATCCCGTGCTGGTCAGGATTTTGAAGATTCTTCCTTTGGAGGAGAGCAAGGGAGGGGACAAGGAAACTACGGCCTCCTCGAAGGAGGCTGTTCGGATGGGAGGAACCGAAAATTCCTCTCCTCAGGGGAAGAAGAGGACCGCCTCTGAAGACCCCGAGACCATGGCTTCAAAGCGGGGGGAAAATCCTCGTCAGAGGGTCCTACGCCGGGGGGTACCTCGGTCGAATTGTGCCCTCAAGGGGATCAGCCCTCCAGCGAGCCGTAAGTAGAGAAAGATTTTCTTTTTGGGAGATAAGAGAAATCCTTGCTTTATGTCTGAGAAGATTAACTGAAATTTTACCTTGTAGCTCGGACCTCGGCCCTGCTCAGCAGAGCTCGTCATCGGGGGACCTTCTTCCGGAGAAGATGGAGAGCGGAACGCCTCCCCTTGCCGTACCACCTAACGAGGCGGGCGATCCTAAGGTCTCGTCGTGGAGGGTTTCTCCGAATCCGGCAGGGGCGGAAAGTAGTCATATGGCCCCCCAAGGTTCTCTGCGTCCGGCCTTCGAAAGAGGCCATGGGACGAGTCCGGCACCATCCGGTGCTCGGTCGGAGGAGCTGAAGAATCTGCTAGGGTGAGCATCTATTTCAGAGGAGCACCGTGCATTCATGGGCACGGTGATTGAAAGGATTTCGTCCGTGGAAAGCGGATTGCACGAGGCCGTCAGAAGTTTACTGACAGGTTTTGAGGTACATAAGGTACATTTTTTTGACAGTTGCGCATAAATAGGATGCGCCCTGTGTAGATAGTAGCCCCTGAGACTCTGTGCGTTGTCAAAAGTGACGGCGCGCAGCGGATCATAATCCCAGGTCTAATACGCCTCCTTTATACGTAGGCGCCGAAGTGTCCGGTGGCTAGCCGGACTGATCAGTGTGTCGAGCTAAAGTGGCACTTGACGTGGCAGATGCCGACATCGTGCTTGTCAACAAGCGGCATGACGAGGCACAAGGTATGTAATTCCTCGGGCGGCACCTGGTAAGAGGAGCTTTATGCCAGTATCTTACAATGTGTGTGCTTGATGCAGATGGTGCGGCCGCCGTGGAGAGTCTTCGGGTGGAACTTGCCCGAGCCAAGGAACAAGCCAGAAAAAGTGATGCGGCTGCCGAGAAGGCCCTTGAAGAGCTGAGAGCCGAACAGGCTGCTCACTGCCGAAGCAAGAAAGAGATGGACGAGATGGCCGTGAAGCTAAAGAGCGCTGCTGACCGTTGCAATTTTCTTGAAAAAGAAGAACGGGCGGGACAGTCTGACTTGGAGAAGGCCGTTGCCGATGCCAAGGATGTGCGCTCTGCGATGAGAGCTGCGAAGGAGGAGCTGCGTCAGGCTGGAGAGATCACAGCTGGAAAGCCCTTTATGCTGCGGAGGAAATTTTGTGATCCTAAGCATGCTCCGTTAGACCGGCTGTGGAGTACGGCGGACACCTATCTGGATTTGGCGGCAAGTGCTGCTGATGCAACCGAACACTTTCGAGATCAAGAAGATCACGAAGTGGAAAAGCTTTTCTGGTCGCAGTTCCACAATCCAGAGCGTCCACTGTCAGTGGCCGATCGTCTGGCCGAATGGGCCAAACTGAATAGGTTGTCCAGACTCGCCATGAAGTGCGTCATGAGTCACCTGTGGCCGGGGAGATCGGAGCCGAAGAGTTATTTCAGCTTGGTGCAGCAATTCCTTGGTGCGGTGCCGCGTATTAATGCAATTAAGAGGTCAGCATGCATAGAGGGTGCACGGATGGCTCTTGCTCGTGTCAAGACATACTGGGCGGAAATGGAGGCTACCGCAGTTGCATCCCGAGATTCGGACAGAAGCCGAGTGCTTGCCGAGCACTATTTTCAGGAAGTCCTGCAAGGCGCTCGTGTAATAGAGACGCAGTGCTTGAAGGATGCTATGTTCGAATAGCATATGTGATTGTAACACGATATTTTGATAAATTGTAGGAACTTTTTATACTTGTGCCCGCAAGTATTGTAACACCTCCTGTGCGGCCGTTTAAAATATATAAAATCTGCAAGATGGCAGTCGTCGACTTCAGCCCCCACGCAAATAATGCGGGGGTGTTCGCAGAAGGCGCATTTTCACACTTAATCCAACGTCTTGGTCCTACAAAGGAGGTGATAGCGCAACGAACTAGGCAATCGGACTATAATGCTTTATCACTTTCACTTAGCCATAGGAGCTTGACAGTGAGGCTACTTAGATAGCCCCTGGTGGCGACTGTGCTCACCCGAATTCAGGGTGCGTACGTGCCTGGCCGGGAAACGGCCCTTTGTTAATGCGGAGGAATCCTATAGATTACGGTGAGTCATCGAGTGGTTGACCATTCTCACGCTATATCATGACAGTCAGTTTTCGACTTTCTCTACTGAGGTGCTCGCCTGGCCGAATCGGGGCACAATCGCAGTAGTTCTCTTGGTGCCGCCTTAGCCGATAGAGCGGAACGTAAGGCAGCCGAACACAGGAGCCGGGCAACCCAACATTTGACCAAAGACATGATTCGGAGCTGATGCATATAAGGCCAAACTCGCGACGCCGAACACTCCCTAAGGTATTCGGTCTTTATGAGGGCGGGCTAGACAACACCCTTAGTTATAAGCCCCTAGTGTCCAGGTACACGCAAAAATTCTGACGTGGCCACATGCCAAGACGCCAGCCTCCTCCTTGGTTATACCAGGGGAAAACCAGGGAATGTGTATCAACAAGAGACAATAAAAAAGGTTGACGCAGGGTCTTAATCTGAAGAGAATCCTGGGAACGGGTCCCTGCTGCACGTCTGCACCTGTGTCTCCGTTGTGCCGTATCTTGGACGGGCGCAGCACGATGTTCATCTGTAAAAGAGGGGAACTTAGTTGAAAAAAAATGGTTGTGCCGAACAGAAGTTATACTAAATAAACAAAGTATAAATTGAAATGGGTAAAATTGAGCTTGATTGTCTCTTATTTTATCTGTGCGGAGCCCCTAGAGCAGGGGTATACGGCTATTAAGCCTTTATCAATGATATTTTTGTGCCGGACCCGTCTAGCCGTGTCCGTGGTCTTAATGACCTGCTGAGATGTTTTGGCTGGTGAAGCCGTTTTATTGTGGGGATGTTAAGGCGGCCGCACAATCTTCCGCGCGGGGGGCGCACTCAATGCTTCCCCTTTAAGGAGATGATGCTTCAAGGACCGGGCATCTTAAGCATAAGAGATGCATAATGCGGTATTGCGTGAAAGCGGGCGAAAGCTTCGCGTCCCAGCAATGCTTGATAGCGACTTGAGAACGGGACAATGTGGAAAGTTAGCTTTTCGCGGCGGAAGTTATCGGGGGAGCCAAATATAACTTCAAGCCGGAGAAAACCCATGCAATGGGTATCCGGACCTGGCGTTACCCCTTGAAAGGAGGTTTTGCTGTGGCGAATTCTTGTTGGGTCTATCTCCATGTGGCGGATTGTGTCCTGATAAAGTAGGTTTAGACCACTGCCGCCGTCCATTAAGACATTTATAAACTGGAGTCCGCCAATTATAGGATCAAGTACCAAGGCACTCCAGCCTGCGTTCCTGATACTTCTAGAGTAATCTAGATGATCGAAGATGATTGGTTTTGACAACCAGTGGCGAGACTCCTTTGGGATAGGCCGTATGGTGCGTACCTTTGTGGGCGCCGCATATTTTGTTATGTGAAGTAAGTTTACTGTTTTTACTTCTTGTGGAAAATTCTTTTGTTTCCTGGTGCTCTGCTTTTGGGGTTCGTCATCGTCTTCGCTTGGTGCGTTGAGCCCCTTGTGTTCGGTGTTGAGTCTGCCGGATTGTTTGAAGACCCAACAATCTTTGTGGGTATGGTTAGCAGGCTTCCCGGGAGTACTGTGTATTTGAAATATCCTGTCCAAGATTTTGTTTAGGTTGGATAGCTCGTCCCTGTTATCCCGAAGGGGCGGCTTTTTCTGATTCTGCCGTGAGCTTTTGAATCTGGCATTGACTGCCATGCTCTTCGGACTGTTTTCCTTAGTCCGGCGACGGTCCTTGTTGCGTCGCGGTTTTCCGTTTCCATCCCTAGTTTCGGATGTACTTGGGTCGCTGGTGCTGCATCTTGCCAACCAGCTGTCCTCTCCTGCGCAAAAGCGGGTCATGAGGCTTGTTAATGCGACCATCGTTCTTGGCTTTTCTTGGCCGAGGTGTCTGGCGAGCCATTCGTCTCGAACGTTATGCCTAAAAGCTGCCAAGGCTTCGGCGTCCGGACAGTCAACTATCTGATTCTTTTTAGTAAGAAATCTGTTCCAGAATTGCCGAGCTGACTCTCCGGGCTGTTGAGTTATGTGACTGAGATCGTCTGCATCCGGAGGGCGGACATAGGTCCCTTGAAAGTTTGCTCGGAAAGTGTCCTGGAGCTCTTCCCAACTTCCAATTGTGTTTTCAGGAAGGCTTTTAAGCCAATGCCGGGCTGGCCCTTTAAGCTTGAGGGGTAAGTATTTTATGGCGTGGAGGTCATCTCCTCTGGCCATATGTATGTGGAGGATATAATCCTCAATCCAGACTCCAGGGTCTGTTGTTCCGTCGTATGCCTCTATGTTTACGGGTTTGAATCCCGCTGGAAATTCGTAATCCAGGACCTCATCGGTGAAACATAGGGGGTGTGCGGCGCCCCTGTATTTGGGTGTGTCGTGATGTTCGGATACTGGTTTTGCTGCATTGCTTACGAGAGCTTGCTTTCGTGGCCTATAAATATATCTAGCTGGGCTATCTTTCTGATGCGAATCCTTGAGTGGGACGCATGCCGGCTTGAGTGCGGCGCCGCTTGCCGCTTTATGCTGACCATGGGGTCGTCTATCCGACTGGGTGGCTTTCTTATTTTTTGAATGCGGGGGCTCTAAGGCCTCTTCATCGAATTCAGGCAGTAGCTTTCGCTTCGGATAGCTTTTCGTATGGCGGCTGCCACCGTATTTGTCTGCGATATTGAGTACTTTGCTCGATCTTCTTTTGAGTGCATCTTCTGCAGTCTTGAGCTTCCGCTTCTGCTTTTTCAGGCTGCGTGCGGTTGCAACGAGCCTTTTGTGGAGGTTCTGCTCCGTGAATTTATCCGGCGTAAGGTCGTCCGGAATGCCGTTTTCGCCGGGGACGGGCTGTTCGGTTTCTTTATCCGAGTTGTCGTGTTCGGACGGTTGCTCTAAGGCATGCTCGTCATCCACCGGCTCACCCTGCTCTATGGCTGGGTCTGTATGGCTGTTGTTTTTATCGAGGCGGGGCTTGGAGCGGCGTTTACGCCACCGCCTTGATTGCTTTTCGAGAGATCGATCCCTCGTTGCCTCCCCGTGTTCCTCGTTGTCACTTTCTTTGGGTGTATCCACCACGTACACATCATGAGGTGAGGTGGTTGTCCAATGCCCTATAGGTGTTGGTTCATGTGCGTCTCCTGCATCGTCGTCCATACCGTCGATGTCTTCGGAGTCAAAATTGAGCACGTCGTTTAAATTATCGACAGTGGCTACCAAATGGGTGGTGGGTGGGCTTTGAATTTCTTCATCGTTCGTATCCCAACCTTGCTGACCGTAGTCCGGCCAGGGCTCTCGTGATAAAGAGAGAGAATTTAGTGACTTTAGTATATCGCCAAAGGGCGAGTGTTGAAAGATGTCCGCGCCGGTGAACTCCATGATCGGCGCCCGATCGGATTCGATCGGCAGGGGCGCGGAGGGCTCGGAGTCCGAGGCGGAGTCCGGCGCTTTGGAGTCGCAGGCTTCACGGAGGACAAAGCTGGTGTTCGGCTCAATCACCATAGAGATTGCAGCCCCCGAGGCGGTGTCCAACCACCCATCCTCGATCGGCGCAGCTGGCTCCGAACTAGGGGTTGGAGCTGATGCGGGTGCGGCCTCCAAGGCACTATTCGACGGCAGAGCTAGATCATGCCCATCGTGACAGTGCAGCGCGCCCGGCTGTTGCTCGAATCCGTCGAAGATCAAATCTCCACGGATATCAGCCGTG
This sequence comes from Triticum dicoccoides, assembly GCF_002162155.2. NCBI lineage: Eukaryota > Viridiplantae > Streptophyta > Magnoliopsida > Poales > Poaceae > Triticum > Triticum dicoccoides. The sequence continues at coordinate 51,136,749 of NC_041382.1, forward strand.
TAGTTCAAGCTTCCAAATCTGACCTGGTGGCCAGGGGCGAGCTTTCGATCTGCTCCAGATGGCCAAGCGAATTGGCCCGCAGTGCGAAGCTACCGAAGACGAAGATCTGTCTGGGGAGAAAAGTCTCACCCTAGACTGCATCGTTGTTGATGATCGGAGAAGCCATCGGGCCTAAAAGCGACGACACAGAGGAACTCTCAAGGAAAGCACCAATGTCGGTGTCAAAACCGGCGGATCTCGGGTAGGGGGTCCCAAACTGTGCGTCTAGGCAGATGGTAACAGGAGACAAGGGACACAATATTTTACCCCGGTTCGGACCCTCTTGATGGAGGTAAAACCCTACGTCCTGCTTGATTAATATTGATGATATGGGTAGTACAAGAGTAGATCTACCACGAGATCAATGAGGCTAAACCCTAGAAGCTAGCCTACGGTACGATTGTTGTATGTTGTCCTACGGACTAAAACCCTGCGGTTTATATAGACAACGAAGAGGGTTAGGGTTACACCAAGTCGGCTACAATGGTAGGAGATCTAAATATCCGCATCGCCAAGATTGCCTTCCACGCCAAGGAAAGTCCCATCCGGACATGGGATGAAGTCTTCAATCTTGTATCTTCATAGTCCAGGAGTCCGACCGAAGGTATAGTCCGGCCATCCGGACACCCCTAATCCAGGACTCCCTCACTCTCCCTACATCTCGTGAGTCCATCCCCATGCTCGATTTTGATCAAGAACCGGTGGAGGCAAGAACCCACTCTGCCCGACGGCCACCGTCCGTTGCGAAGCTCGCCGCCGGCGACTCTGCCCACCCCAGGGACCATAGCGACCACTGAAGGGACCGCCTCGACCCCCTGAGCCCGCGGATGGCCTCGGTTTCTCGAACGGTGCCGCCGTTCGCCGGCGTTGATCACCGGAGCCTCGCCTCTGTTCGGCCAGAGGAAGAAGGAGGCGGGGCGACTAGTCAAACCTGACCAGTGGGCCTCCCGGACCCACTGTCAGCGACCCAGCCCCGCCCGCGTGGTTTTAAGGGGAAGCGCAAAATCCTAAAGTACGTCTCTCCTGCTTCGAAAGCGTATTCTCATCGAAACGTTTTCCTTTTTCTGTTTTATTTTAAAAACAGAATTTGACTAAATTTTGACTGGCTATAACTTTTTAAATACAAATCCAAATGAATTGATTCTTTTTCTGTTGTTTCCCAAATATTGTCTAGTTTATTTTCATATTTATTTCAAAAAAAATTAAATAACTTTTTTGTGCTGTTTTTAAAGTATGTGTTATTTGAATATTTTCAAAAATGGGAGTTTGAAGAAGGAGAAAACTTTCAAAAGTGTTGGAATGCACCCTGCTTCTCCACAACTTGAAGGCAAGCATTCTGAACCCTGGCATAATATTGTGTGTGTTATTTGACACGGTCACAACACCACCTCGACACGGAGTATCCGTTATTTTATGCGATGATATGTTCATACTCATGGGTGCATATTGATGTCTTCATGCTATTGGAGTTTGGTATGTTTGTGATAGTAGTCACCATCACATGCCTTTCATGCATGCTGGAAGGAATCCGGGAAAGCCTCTGTCTTGGGTAGACACAGGCTTGACTCTAGTCCTCCGTCGAGACGGTTGTGTCCGGTACGGCATGATGAGGTATGACGAGTGGTGATTCTGTCTGTTGGTTGAAAGATATTTGTTATGCTAATCTTGCAGGGAATACTTAAACCTCCTGAGTCGATCGTAGATCGAGTCTTGTTCCAGCAACCCCCATACTTGTTTCATGCTGCCACTTGTCCCTACCGTAGGTAGGGTACGGTTCAGTAAGTTGTCAACCCCTGTCTTAGCACACACCGTACAGAGAGGCCATGGTGGAAGATACTGGCTGCATCCGGTTGGCATGCCACCTGGTTCGGGGGCATGGGTGTTTCCGGTTGGGACCGAGAGGGGGGCACCCCTTAGAGCGCGCGATAGAAATTTGATCCCATGCTACATGAGGTTGTAGCCTCCCCACTTAGAGTTTTGCTTAACAGGTGTCGTGGGTGATTCCAGACATGAGTAAAGTTAAGCTGGTGTGTGCAAGTCAGGCGTGTTTTCGACTAAAAGACCGTAGACGGAATTAGTTCCGATGGACTAAAGAAATCCGTTACTCGTGGGTAAAGAGTACAACCTCTGCAGAGATATTATACCTATTCAAATAGCTGTGTCCATGGTTAAGGACTACAGTCTGGGATGGGTCAAGTGTCGGTCTTAGTGTCGGTCTTCGGAGGAGAAACTACTAAACCAGAACATGGATCATGACTTGTGACGTATGATGATTATGATTATTATTATTATGGACTAACCATTTATGTTATTTGAATTATTGAGTATCCCTGGGACGGTTCTACCTCCTAGATATTCGCTGTGATTATTCTTATATAAGCCCTTTATGTGGTGTCGCTCAGACGCCCGACTATGGCATGCTTGTCATTTCATTTACTTATAAGCCCTTTATGTGGTGTCGCACAGACGCCCGATTGTGGCATGCTTGTTATTTCATTTACTTATAAGCCCTTTATGTGGTGTCGCACAGACGCCCGACTGTGGCATGCTCGTTATTCCTTTTATATATAAGCCCTTTCTGTGGTGTCGCCCAGACGCCCGACTGAGGCATGCTTCATATTATTATCCTTTCGAGGCGTCGCTTCAGACACCCGAACGGTGTTTTTTTCATTTCTACCCCCTGATTGTTTACCCATGTTTTATTTGAATGATCTGCGTGCATGCATAAGGAACCTTATTTCATAAATGACGAAGTGATCATAGAATATTTCAAAACATGATTATCAGTGGCTATATTATACCTGTGTTCTCAATGTTTGCGAGTACATTCAAAGTACTCACTGGCTTGTCCCTGGCTATTGTCTTGGCCAGATTTCTTGCATGGAGCGGAGCGTTGTGATGACAGCCCCGGAACCTACGCAATGGTGATAGCAGCCTCGCGAAGATAGGAGTTATCCTGGTCAGCTGTTCCTGTGGGAAATGGAGTCTCATAGACGCTGATGATCCGCAAACCGCTTCCGCCATCGACCACTAGAAACCAATTGTTGTACTCGTAGGCCAAAATGGTCTTGTACTACATGTTTTGTATTTTCCTTCGAATTTCTGTATCAAGTTGGTGCCTCATCAGCTAACCGTAATCCTGGGGCTGGTGAGCACAAGGGCCATTTTTCGGGAAATTAATAACCCGAAAAACCGGTCCTGACAAACTTGGTATTAGAGCCAGGCTGACCATTGGCTAATCCTATCCTAGCCAGGTCGAAAAACCTAGGTAAACCAACCCACCAGACCTTAACCAAACCCTGGCCAAGCTTCTCGTGTAAGATAGCCACACAGTGACCAGACACCTTTTGGCAGACGGTGCCCAACCTATCAGCCTAGCATGTCGATCACGCGCCAGTGACCGGCCCCTAAATAGTCTTTTTGCAAGCGTGCGAAGGAAGACTCTGTCCCCTTTTTCTATAAAAAGGGCACACTAGTCTCAACCTAGCACAGCACAGCCTCTACCCCAAACCGAGCCAAAATGCCAGGACCCATTGTTCACAATGAGACCACATCAACCAACGTTAGAGGTTTTGTGACCGTGCTAGCAAACCTCACCCGACGTGCCTTTGCATTAGCGGAGCCCCCAGAATATGTTATGTACCAAGGGTCCATGAGCGGTGAGAGCCGTCAATTTTGGGCCACTGTGCACGTCTATGGTAGGGGTCTATCGCCAGAACGCCCCTACAGGTTCACTGGAAGGACAACTTCCTTTGAGCCACAAGCCATCCAACTAGCTGCTCGAGAAGCTATAGTTCAACTCCGGCACCTGTCGCCCAGAGTTAACTGTCGCTCATTCTACTACTACCCCAGCCGTGACGGGTATGGTAGGACACCCCAGGTTGCCAACGGAGATCACGAGATGGATCCTGCATTATTGCATCTGGTGCACTATGTAAGTGCACTAGAGGAACTGTTCGATCAGATCACCCTTGATCTAAATCGCAGCTCGTGGAGAACTGATCCGTCAAACCCCAGCAAGAAGAGAAGATGAGCCCGATGCCGACAACCCAGTCGTGCTATTCACACAACCAATCGAGACCTTAAGGTCAGCCCCAGCCATCAACCAAGGTGCTTTGATGACCCCAGAAGTGCTTCGTCGCCTTTTGGGAACACACTCCAACGGGATTGTGGCCAACAATCCCCGCGATGGTCATCATCGCTACCCCGACCCTGCAGTCCCTCAACCCTCTGCAGCTAACTCCGACGGTGAGGCCAATGGAGAAACCTCGACAGCCACAATGCACGCCCGCTTAGATATAAACGAGGTAGACTAAGTCACTCGAGTAGTACCGAGTCTTAGTATACCCCACGCCCTATAATTGTGTGATCATGTATCGCCATATTGGAATGCTATCTGCTTGTGCATCCCTATTTTGAATAGTGGCCATGCATGAGTGCGTTGGTGTACGGCTGCATTCTAATTCCGGGTGTAGCTACCAAAACCAATCCTGACGGCACCCACAGTAACACGTCACTTTTGTGAGATGTGTGTATCTGTGACTTGGACCCCGACCCCATGAGAGCAGAACCAGCAAACTAGTGCCCCTCACCGCGGTAAATAACCCAGCTCAGTTGCTATATAAAAGGCCACCTCGTGACCTTGCCAAGTACCCCTTGTGCACCACCCTCACAACCATTTCTTGCCATGCCGAGCCCTAGCATTTATCTGAGAACCCCAGATGCAACCCCGGGTAGTTTTGTTAAAATATTGTGGGACTTTACCTGCAATACCATGGGTTCTACCCAGCCACCCCAGTACGAGCTGTTCAAATCGAGGATCACCTCTTCCACCTCGAAATATTGGGCAGTAGTGCACATCCCTCCCGTAAACTCAAACCAAGACCCAACGGAAGTCTCCTTCGTGGGGAAATCTATGCCGACTCCACAAATGGCCATAGAAACGGCTGCACACGAAGCAATTGTTCGCCTTCGATTCGCGGTACCTTATGCCAGCGAACGAGGGTATTATTACTTTCTGAGCCGTGCAGCACCCGGAGAGGTAGCATCCTTTCCCGGTGGACGAATTGAGAGAGACCCAGAACTGGCCAACCTTGTCCAGTATGTCATCGCTCAAGAGCGTTTGACCTAGCGAGTAATGGGTTATCTCCAGAGCCTCGCTGATTTAAATCCTCAGATCGCCATCGGCAGACCACTGAGGCCCGGCCAGGAGAGACGCGTCCATCGACTGGTCAACCCGCTTCCCCCGATAGAAGAAGAGTGTGTCCCAGTACCAGAGACATTTTCTCGAGATCCTGTCCTTTTACCGTTTTCATTGTAAACGTCATAGCTATGCTTATTTATGTGTTGCAACTTGTGCGATGTACCCTAGTATGTGCTATGAGTAATCTGTTTAGTTTCAGCTGATAGGAGCAATATTTTCAAAACGACCCTTAGCAAATCTCGAGGATGAGATTTTTTCTTAAGGGGGGTAGTGTTGTGACACCCCAAAATTTTAACCTTGTTTTATTAATTAAAATTTTGCCAGGAAATTTAAACTTTTATTTTCTGGATTTTCTTTTGATTTCAGAACCATTCTTTTCCTTATTATTATGGATTTTTTACCCAAAGTGAAAACTTTCCAATTATATTGTTGGACTTGTTTTTCCCCTCAATAAAAACATTTCTTTTAAAAGTGGATTTAATTGCATAATTATTTCTCTATGAGCTTTATTCCTTAAGTGAGTTTTCTTTAGTTTTAGGGTCCCATTTGCACTACAACCCTTTTATAAATTCATTTAAAATTCCAACCAAAATTTTGAGATGTCATGTGATGTTTTTAAATCACTTTTATGCAATAATATATTTCATTCATTGGATATTTTGAGCTCTACCCCAAGTTTTCAAATCTGGTCCAGTGGGCAATTTTGCACTACAACCTATTTAAATATTTCTTTAAAACCTCCACTGAAATTGTGGGATGTTAGTAGTAGTATGTAATTCAACTTTATGCAAAAACCCTTTGATGTTCTTTGTAAAATTTGAGTGAATCAACCTCTTTTTCATTCTGGTCCAGCTTGGTGATTTGTACTGCAACCCTAATTTATTTTGCTCTAGTGCCCATGAGCTTTTTCCTACTTATAGCCCATCTTGCAAAACCCTTAAGTAGAGAAGAGTGGACCCATTGGAGGATTTTAAGTGCATGAAATAGTGCCTTTTACTTTCTGTCCAGAATCAGTTTTCTCACAAACTTGCACTAACAAGTTTTTGCTCTTGATAAACTAACCTCACCACTCTCTGTATCATCTAAAGGGACCCTGATCTGGAGATTTTGGCCACCCCAAGAGTTGCCTAGATGCCCTTAGCATTTTGTCAAACACCTGGTGTGCATGGCCAATTTTGGCATGGTTTTTAGTTTGCACACTGGACTTGCTTGCCTTGCCTAACCAGCATGTCCCATGGCTTTACCCTAGCCTATAGCCCCTCCCTGCTTAACCTCTTGTGGATTGGAGTCCCCTGGCATGACTTGGCATTTTGCCAAACACCTGCCGTGCGTGCTCTGGCGCGCCCAGAGCGCACGTTTTGCACGTGCGCGCACCGAGCCGCCACGTCCCACTACCGACGCCCTGCGCTCGTTATGGCCCTTCCCCTCTCCCAGTCGACGCCCCCGACCCCTCCCGCGTCGCAGAGCTGCCCCTGGAGCTCCACAGCTCCGCCGTCAGGTCGGCCACGGCGGCTAGCGGGCGGCCACAACAACCTCTGCCGTGGACGGCGCCGCCCGAGCCTCCTCTGCTCGCCAGCTGCCCTTGTGAGCAGGCCATCCTCATCCTCTCGCCCTCCCGACCCCGCTAGCCTCCACCACATCGCCCTAACCGCTACAGAGTGGCAGTTCGCCGGAGACCTTATCCACGGCCGCGGGACCGCCATAGCTACGCTATATAAGAAGCCCCGAGCATGTACCGTCCCTCAGGCAGCCTCATACCATTCTCCTAATGCCCCCTTAGCCAACAATCGAAGAGAGGAAGGCCGTCTTCCCCATCTCCGGTCAGCTCGGCCGCCGCCTTGTTCCAATCCATTCCGGCGCCACCAGGGCATCCCTCTCTCCACTCTCTTCACCAGAAGCTCTCCCTACATCTCGTGAGTCCATCCCCATGCTCGATTTTGATCAGGAACCGCCGGAGGCAAGAACCCACTCTGCCTGTGGCGACCCGACCCGAATGGATCAAGTCTACTGTGCTCCGGTGTCATCCCTGGATCAATAATGCTGACACCACATAGTACAGCGAAGGATTTATAGCAGAGTGGCAATCACACACTTATTACATCGTTCTCAAAGAGAACTTATTACAATAAATATGGCTTAAGGCCATCTAATGTCGATAACAGCGGAAGACTCGGAAGATAAATGGGTCCATCAACTCCAACGGCATCACTGAGTATAGGGCCACGACCTAAAACACCTGACTCGTCGTCTGAAAAGTCTGCAACATGAGAAGTTGCAGCCCGAAAACGGGTCAGCACATGGAATATGCTGGCAATGTAACACATAGAGAGTAATGGAATGAAACAGCTATACTATATGCATATATGGATGGTGGAAAGCTCTATGGTTATAGTTTTTGCGTAAAGCCAGTTTTTCCCTACTGCAAATGAATAAATTCATTTAACTATCATGGTAGTTGTTGAACATCGAGAATGGTTGACAGCATTCCGATCCCAATTAAGTGAACAATTAAAACCCAACAATATTAATTAGAAGTAACATGATGAGATTCACATGATATTCAAGTACTAGATACTCAAGTTGTCCATAACCGGGGACACGACTAATCATGATTAGTTTTGTACACTCTGCAGAGGTTTGCGCACTTTTCCCCACAAGACTCGATCGCCTCCGCTTGTTTTCTCGCACTACATGGCGTTTGAGAAACGGATGACCGAGACACAGTCTTTCAGAAGCGCTAGCACCTTACATGTGGGTAGACCGTACCACCTACAACCCCTACATCTGCTAGTCTACCCGTAAGAGTTCGCACGACTTAATCAACTATGCCAGAGCCCATAATGGCTTGTGGCTGCACACGGAAGTTACTAGCATGAATGATCTTATGATCCCTTTGAGCCTGGGTGGCGGGCCAAAAAAAATAGGCAAGTCCTGATAGATATCAGGTGCCTCAATCCACCCAGATGTGTATTTAAGTTGCCACCTTAGATAAACCATTAAAATTATCAACTCACATCTGTCATGGATATCACTCACCCAATCCACGTCTACTAGCATAGCATGGCATAATAAGCAAACATAGAAGTAACTCCCAAAGGTTTCATAATAAACAGGTAATAGGTACTGCCTCATCTACTTCCCATCCCACAATTTAATTAGATCCTAATCATGCAATGTGTGAGGATTGATCTAATGCAATAAAACATGGGTTGTAGAAAAGGTATGATCAAAGTGTTACTTGCCTTGCTGATGATCCGCGAGACCTAGGGTTTCGAAGTAACAGGCGGCGCAATCTGGGTGATCTATTGCAGACAAACAACAAGCACACAATAAGTACTAATCTAATGCACAGGTAAAACTCGAACAAGAGATCGAACCAGAAAGTTCAACTTAAGAACTCCGGTTGCAAAGAAAGAAAGAACCGAACAAAGAAACCGAAACAAACGGCGGAAGAAAACAACTCGGTTCTAGCAAGTTGAAACTAGGTCAAAATTTTACAGTAGCAAAAACTTGTTTAAGTTGATTAGACGGAACGGCGGTTTCGAAACGAAACTCCAGGCGCTTGAATCACCTGATTCCGAAAAACGAGCGAGAGGATAAACTAGAACGAAGATCGGATCTATGATCACGATCGGGGAATAAATCCGACGAGAAGAAAAAGAAGAACGGTTAAACAAACAGACGTTCGTTAACCTAGAAGAATCCGGTGATCATGTTCGTTAGGACGAACGGTCCGGCGAACGGTCCAAAGGCAACTAAATCGTAAAAGAAAACGAATCCGATTTAGGGTTTTGGAGAAGAAACCCGAAACGAAAAACCGATCTAGAAAACGAATCAGAAGAGAAGAAAAGAATCGGAACGATTAGAAGAAAACGATCCGAGGAAAAGAGACGCAGGGCAGCCTCGGGAGGCGGGCTCCGGGAGGCGGCGGCGGCGGCTTAGGGGCGGCTGCGGCGCGGCTAAGGCGGCGGCTTGGGGCTGCGCGCTGCTGCTTGCTGCGGCTTAGGAGGAGAGGGGCTTGGGATTGATGTGAGGAGGGGGGGTGGGTTTGGGGTGTATTTATATTGGTGAGGGGAGGGGGTTTCTTGTGGTAGGGGACAAGAAATAGAGTAGGAATAGGAAAGAAAAAGAGGAAACGGAGTAGGACTAAAGTCCTACTAGGACTCCAAAAGGGGCGGCGGCGGCAGGTGGCTTCATCCTCTGAATGGTGGTTCCACTGAACTTTGCAAAACTTGATAACCTTGCTGCAAGTAACTCTGCTGGCAAACTCGAGAATCTTGACTGGCTTCTCCTCATACGTTAAGTCATTCTCCAACTGAATCACTTCGAGTGGTACGGTATCTCTTAGCGGTATCTCCGCCATCTCGGCATGACATTTCTTCAGCTGAGAAACATGAAATACATCATGAACTCCTGACAGTCCCTCTGGTAATTCCAACTTATAAGCGACTTCTCCCATACGTTGCAAGATCTTATATGGTCCAACGAAACGCGGTGCTAATTTTCCCTTAACTCCAAAGCGCTTAACTCCTCGAAGTGGGGATACTCGAAGATAAACTCTGTCTCCGGTTTCGTAAATTGTCTCCTTGCGTTTAGAATCTGCGTAGCTCTTCTGCCTGGACTGGGCTACCTTGAGCCTATCGCGAATCAACTTAACTTTCCGTTCAGACTCCTTAATCAAATCTGGTCCAAAGAATTGACGGTCTCCAACTTCGTCCCATGACAACGGTGTCCTGCACCTCCTTCCGTATAAAGCTTCGAAAGGTGCCATCTTTAAACTGGTTTGGTAACTGTTGTTATAAGAAAACTCCGCATACGGCAAGTTATCGTCCCAGCTAGATCCATAATCTAGTGCACAAGCTCTCAGCATATCTTCCAAAATCTGATTGACTCTCTCGGTCTGTCCATCTGTCTGTGGATGAAAAGCTGTGCTGAACTCTAGTCTGGTTCCTAAAGTTTCATGCAACTGATGCCAAAACTTTGAGGTAAATTGGGTTCCTCTATCTGATACGATACTCCTCGGAACTCCATGCAAACAAATGATCGTAGTCATGTATATCTTCGCCAACTTAGCACTGGTGTAAGTGGTCTTAACTTGAATAAAATGTGCTACCTTTGTCAAACGATCAACTACTACCCATATCGAATCACAGCCTGATTTTGTCCTGGGTAGTCCTGTGATAAAATCCATGCCTATCTTATCCCACCTCCATTCGGGTATCGGCAATGGTTGTAACAATCCTGCTGGCTTCTGATGCTCTGCCTTTACTCTCTGACATATGTCACAAACTGCTACATATGCTGCAATATCCTTCTTCATTCCGGTCCACCAGAATGTTTCCTTCAAATCCAAATACATCTTGGTATTCCCTGGGTGAATCGAATACGGTGAATCATGTGCCTCTTGCAAAATCAACTTCCTGATCTCCGGGTCATTGGGCACATAAACACGGTCCTCAAACCATAAGGTATCGTGCTCATCCTCACGAAATCCCTTTGCTTTTCCTTCACTCAATTTCTCTTTTATAGCAGCAATCTCCTTGTCAGATTTCTGAGCTTCTCTGATCTTATCCATCAATGTTGACTGAATCTCCAATGCTGCTACATAGCCTCTCGGAACTATTTCCAAACATAGCTCACGAAGGTTTTCTGCTAACTCCTTGGGTATTTTCCCCGTCATTAGAGTATTGACATGGCTCTTACGGCTCAATGCGTCAGCTACTACATTAGCTTTTCCGGGATGGTAATGTAATCTCATATCATAATCCTTGATGAGCTCCAACCATCTCCTCTATCTGAGGTTCAACTCCTTCTGCGTGAAAATGTACTTCAAACTCTTGTGATCCGTGTACACCTCACAATGATTTCCAATGAGGAAATGTCTCCATGTTTTCAATGCATGCACTACGGCTGCTAACTCCAAATCATGCGTGGCATAATTCAACTCATGAGGCTTCAGTTGCCGTGAAGCATACGAAACAACTCTTCCTTCCTGCATAAGCACTGCTCCAAGTCCTCGACGTGAAGCGTCGCAATACACCTCATAATCCTTGGTCTGATCTGGCAAAATCAATACTGGTGAGGTAACCAAGCGTTTCTTCAACTCCTGGAAACTAGCCTCACACTTCTCAGTCCATTTGAACTTAGTATCCTTCTTCAACAACTCCGTCATAGGCTTCGCAATCTTTGAGAAATTCTCAATGAATCTCCGGTAGTATCCTGCGAGTCCAAGAAAACTCCGGATCTCTCCAACTGTCGTTGGTGATTCCCATTCGGTTACTGTCTCAACCTTAGTGGGGTCAACTGCTATACCTTTTCCGAATATAACGTGTCCGAGGAATCCAACTTCCTTCAACCAAAACTCACATTTGCTGAATTTGGCGTATAACTGATGTTCCCTTAGTTTCTCCAAAACCAAACGCAAATGTTCCTTATGCTCCTCTTCATTCTTTGAATAAACCAGAATGTCATCGATGAACACTACGACAAACTTATCCAGAAACTCCATAAACACTTTGTTCATCAGGTTCATAAAATAGGTAGGTGCGTTAGTCAATCCAAATGACATAACGGTATATCATACATTCCATATCTCGTGGTGAATGCTGTCTTAGGTATGTCCTGCTCTCGAATCTTCAACTGATGGTACCCTGATCGCAAATTGATCTTGGAAAACACTTTAGCTCCTTGCAACCGATCAAACAAATCGTTGATCATTGGCAGTGGGTACCTATTCTTGATGGTTACTTCATTCAATCCCCGATAATCTACAACCATCCTTAATGATCCATCCTTCTTTTCCACTAGAAGTACGGGTGATCCCCAAGGCGAAGAACTTGGGCGAATGTAACCTTTATCCAATAGCTCCTTAATCTGATTCTTAATTTCTACCAAATCCTTTGTTGGCATCTGGTATGGTCGCTTTGATATTGGGCCTGTACCTGGCAATAACTCAATCAAAAACTCAATGTCTCTACCCGGTGGCATGCCTGGCAACTCTTCAGGAAATACATCAGGAAAATCCTTCACCACTGGTACTTCTTCTTGCACAACTCCTGTTAGGCAATTCACTTGTGTCCTGTTTGGCACATACCAGGATACATACTTGATCCTTCTTCCTTCTGGTGTGGTAAGCAAAATTGACTTACTAGCACACTCAATATTCCCTTCATACTTTGATAACCAATCCATGCCTGATATCACATCCAATCCTTGAGATTCCAATACTATTAGGTCTGAGGGAAAAAACATAGTTTCCAATCCTTAATGGGAACCGATCACACCATCTTTTAGCCATAAACTCCGCTCCTGGTGAGCTTACTAACATGGGTGACCTAAGGGCTTGGGTTGGCAGGTTATATTTAACCACAAATCCCCTAGATATGTATGAATGCGATGCACCAGTGTCAAAAAGAACAAGTGCAGTAAATGACTTAACCAGAAACTTACCGATTACTGCATCAGGCTGATCTTCAACCTCCTCCACATTAACGTGGTTCACCTGTCCCCTATTGAAAGGGTTCGACTTCTTCCCAGAGCTTCCATTGCCATTTCCATTCTAGCCTTCAGGACATTCATTTGCATAATGCCCTGGCTTCGAACACTTATAGCAAGTGACGTGGCTCAGGTCCTTTTTGGCTGGGGTGGATGGGGTGTTCCGATTCTGGCCGTTGCTTCCTCCATTCCCATTACCATTCTTGTGGCCATTATGGTTGTGCGAGCTACCTCCTCCATGGGTGTGCTGAAACTGAAATCCCGGTTTAGGGGCAAAACGGGGCTTCTGCTGGGCTCCAGAGTTATACTTCCCCTGTCCATACTTCCTCTTGCGGTTCTCAATCTGCTGTTGCTTCCCTTCAATCATCATGGCACGATCTACCAACTCCTGGTAGTTGTTGAAACTTGCTACCATCAACTGCATGCTTAGTTCATCATTCAATCCTTCCAGAAACTTCTCCTGCTTAGCTGCATCCGTAGCAACGTCATCTGGGGCATAACGTGCTAACTTGCTGAAGTCGTCAACGTACTGGCCAACTGTCCTACCTCCTTGGCGTAAGTTGCGAAACTCACGCTTCTTTATGGCCATAGCTCCTGCTGAAACATGGGCAGTGCGGAAAGCTTGCTGAAACTAATCCCATGTGACAGTGTCAACTGGGTAAGTGGCTGTGAAATTCTCCCACCATGCTGCCGCGGGTCCGTCAAGCTGGTGAGCGGCAAACTTCACTTTCTCACCATCCGTGCATCCTGCAGTGGTCAACTCCCTTCCTATCTTGCGGAGCCAATCGTCTGCTACTATCGGCTCGGTGCTACTGGAAAACACCAGCGGATTTAGCCTAAGGAAACGGGCTAAGTGGTCAACATGTGGTGGTGGTGGTGGGTTGTTGTTGTTGTTCTGCTGGTTCTGGACTAACATCTACATCAATTGATTCTGCTGCTGGATCAACTGAGTGAGCTCCGGTGGAAATCCATTGTCACGTCTCGGAGGCATCTGAGGGTTTAGAAAAGACGAGAATTGAGAATAGAGTGAGGTCTAAAGAGAAAACACTACCCCAATGCACATGAGCAAATGCACACAAAATCACTTCATTCAATCAAACAAGGGCTTACAATTGGTCTAAAACTATCGCAAAAGTGCTCGACTATAATGTTTACATGGGGGAAATACTACTACTATCTGGTGGTCATCTAGAAATTTGAACCGGTGGAAGACTCCATGATATCTGCTCCAGCTTCGTCTTCAAAGTCGGATTCACTTGGATCCGAATCGGTGTCATCGATGATGATGTAGTTGTCCGGACATGCGACGTACTCGTCTTCCTCCTGGGATGCTAACTTCCTCTTGAGTTCTTCAATCTCCTGCTTAAGATCGCCACTGTGTCTTGCTAGAGCTACGATCTCGTCCATGTATTCCTTGCGTGTAGACTTCAGTTCTCCTTCTAGCTCGATGATCCTTGCGTTCGCATTCTTCAACTCTATCATATCATTGCACATCTGGTTCTCGTGGCGTCGAATGTGCTGGTTTAACTCCTGGATGAAAGATGCAATGGATCTATCCTTCTTGGTGCTGACTAACTCCCATTGTTCATCTCGGCGTCCGCAAATCTGGTAGATAGTGTCCTTGAGGTCTTCTTGATAAACTTCTCCAATGCGTCCTATGGTGATATGAGCTGCCATGCTCCTTCCCAGACTCCAGGTTGGTGCATTGAAAACACTATCTATAGGCTTCGTGATTGGCGCGAATGTCCTTCCTGGAACGTGAGCTTGAATCTTCCAGCGCTCCTCTTCAGGCAGAGTGGCGTTGAAGGTTCCCGTGAAGCTTGGTAATCCAATGTTCAGGTACTTGGTGACTTCCTTCAGGTGAAATCCAAATGGTGTGCCTTCATCCGGTTGGGCGTACTTAATCTTCGCGTTCGTCATCCTAAAAGAGTAGAAAAGATGAGGAGTTAGAAAATGAGAAGAGAATGGTAATCTATGGCTTTAACTTAGTGGTCGTGTCCTACAGTCAGCGTGTGCTCTGATACCATCTCTGTGGCGACCCGACCCGAATGGATCAAGTCTACTGTGCTCCGGTGTCATCCCTGGATCAGTAACGCTGACACCACACAGTACAGCGAAGGATTTATAGCAGAGTGGCAATCACACACTTATTACATCGTTGTCTCAAAGAGAACTTATTACAATAAATATGGCTTAAGGCCATCTAATGTCGATAACAGTGGAAGACTCAGAAGATAAATGGGTCCATCAACTCCAACGGCATCACTGAGTATAGGGCCACGACCTAAAACACCTTACTCGTCGTCTGAAAAGTCTGCAACATGAGAAGTTGCAGCCCGAAAACGGGTCAACACATGGAATATGCTGGCAATGTAACACATAGAGAGTAATGGAATGAAACAGCTATACTATATGCATATATGGCTGGTGGAAAGCTCTATGGTTATAGTTTTTGCGTAAAGCCAGTTTTTCCCTACTACAAAGGAATAAATTCATTTAACTATCATGGTAGTTGTTGAACATCGAGAATGCTTGACAGCATTCCGATCCCAATTAAGTGAACAATTAAAACCCAACAATATTAATTAGAAGTAACATGATGAGATTCACATGATATTCAAGTACTAGATACTCAAGTTGTCCATAACCGGGGACACGGCTAATCATGATTAGTTTTGTACACTCTGCAGAGGTGTGCGCACTTTTCCCCACAAGACTCGATCGCCTCCGCTTGTTTTCTCGCACTACATGGCGTTTGAGAAACGGATGACCGAGACACAGTCTTTCAGAAGCGCTAGCACCTTACATGTGGGTAGACCGTACCACCTACAACCCCTACATCTGCTAGTCTACCCGTAAGAGTTCGCACGACTTAATCAACTATGCCAGAGCCCATAATGGCTTGTGGCTGCACACGGAAGTTACTAGCATGAATGATCTTATGATCCCTTTGAGCCTGGGTGGCAGTCCAAAAAAAAACAGGCAAGTCCTGATAGACATCAAGTGCCTCAATCCACCCAGATGTGTGTTTAAGTTGCCACCTTAGATAAACCATTAAAATTATCAACTCACTTCTGTCATGGATATCACTCACCCAATCCACGTCTACTAGCATAGCATGGCATAATAAGCAAACGTAGAAGTAACTCCCAAAGGTTTCATAATAAACAGGTAATAGGTACTACCTCATCTACTTCCCATCCCACAATTTAATTAGATCCTAATCATGCAATGTGTGAGGATTGATCTAATGCAATAAAACATGGGTTGTAGAAAAGGTATGATCAAAGTGTTACTTGCCTTGCTGATGATCCGCGAGACCTAGGGTGTCAAAGTAATAGGCGGCGCAATCCGGGTGATCTATTGCAGACAAACAACAAGCACGCAATAAGTACTCATCTAATGCACAGGTAAAACTCGAACAAGAGATCGAACCAGAAAGTTCAACTTAAGAACTCCGGTTGCAAAGAAAGAAAGAACCGAACAAAGAAACCGAAAACAAACGGCGGAAGAAAACAACTCGGTTCTAGCAAGTTGAAACTAGGTCAAAATTTTACAGTAGCAAAAACTTGTTTAAGTTGATTAGCCGGAACGGCGGTTTCGAAACGAAACTCCAGGCGCTTGAATCACCTGATTCTGAAAAACGAGCGAGAAGATAAACTAGAATGAAGATCGGATCTATGATCGCGATCGCGGAATAAATCCGACGAGAAGAAAAAGAAGAACGGTTAAACAAATGGAAGTTCGTTAACCTAGAAGAATTCGGTGATCACGTTCGTTAGGACGAACGGTCCGGCGAACGGTCCAAAGGCAACTAAATCGGAAAAGAAAACGAATCCGATCTAGGGTTTCGGAGAAGAAAACCGAAACGAAAAACCGATCTAGAAAACGAATCAAAAGAGAAGAAAAGAATCGGAACAATTAGAAGAAAACGATCCGAGGAAAAGAGACGCGGGGCAACCTCGGGAGGCGGGCTTCGGGCGGCGGCGGCTAAGGGCGGCAGCGGCGGCTAAGGGCGGCGGCGGCGCGGCTAAGGCGGCGGCTTGGGGCTGCGCGCTGCTGCTTGCTGCGGCTTAGGAGGAGAGGGGCTTGGGATTGATGTG
>NC_041382.1:51154049-51183194 GCF_002162155.2 Triticum dicoccoides
GGGGGGGGTTGGGGTGTATTTATATTGGTGAGGGGAGGGGGTTTCTTGGGGTAGGGGACAAGAAATAGAGTAGGAATAGGAAAGAAAAAGAGGAAACGGAGTAGGACTAAAGTCCTACTAGGACTCCAAAAGGGGCGGCGGCGGCGGCCTCCTGGCGCCTGGCGCGCGCGGCGCGGGCGATGGCCTGGCCGGCCGGCTGCTGGCTGGGCCTTGGCCCAGGGCGCTGCAAGATTTTTTTTAAATAGTTCCACGCGCAAAAAAACAAAGGAAAAAGAAACTAAACGAACTCCAAAAATTCTAAAGTAAACTTTCCCCGACTCCTAAAATGAGTCGAACAAAATGAACTTTTCTCCGGGCCAAAAATGCAATTTTTTGAAAACACGCATTTTTCCTATCCAAAGGAAACAAACAAAACTCCGGCAAAACCAAAGTTTGATTTATTCATTAGATCTTCATTTTTTTCCTAACTTTGGAAAAGTCATATTATTCCCTCTCTCATATTTGATATTGGAAAAATAATTGAAGATGAAATAAAATAAATCAGATGATCCTCTTTTCAAATTTGAGAAAACTCTCAATATGAAAATAACGAAATCTCCAACTCTCTCCGAAGGTCCTTGAGTTGCGTGAAATTTCTAGGATCAACCAAAATGCAAGAAAAATATGTTATGCATGATGATCTAGTGTATAACATTCCAAATTGAAAATTTGGGATGTTACAAACCTACCCCCCTTAAGATGAATCTCGCCCTCGAGATTCGGGTTGGCTAGAAAATAGGTGAGGGTGGTCCTTGAGCAAATCTTCTTCTCTCTCCCAGGTGGCTTCATCCTCTGAATGGTGGTTCCACTGAACTTTGCAAAACTTGATAACCTTGCTGCGAGTAACTCTGCTGGCAAACTCGAGAATCTTGACTGGCTTCTCCTCATACGTTAAGTCATCCTCCAACTGAATCGCTTCGAGTGGTACGGTATCTCTTAGCGGTATCTCCGCCATCTCGGCATGACATTTCTTCAGCTGAGAAACATGAAATACATCATGAACTCCTGACAGTCCCTCTGGTAATTCCAACTTATAAGCGACTTCTCCCATACGTTGCAAGATCTTATATGGTCCAACAAAACGCGGTGCTAATTTTCCCTTAACTCCAAAGCGCTTAACTCCTCGAAGTGGGGATACTCGAAGGTAAACTCTGTCTCCGGTTTCGTAAATTGTCTCCTTGCGTTTAGAATCTGCGTAGCTCTTCTGCCTGGACTGGGCTACCTTGAGCCTATCGCGAATCAACTTAACTTTCCGTTCAGACTCCTTAATCAAATCTGGTCCAAAGAATTGACGGTCTCCAACTTCGTCCCATGACAACGGTGTCCTGCACCTCCTTCCGTATAAAGCTTCGAAAGGTGCCATCTTTAAACTGGTTTGGTAACTGTTGTTATAAGAAAACTCTGCATACAGCAAGTTATCGTCCCAGCTAGATCCATAATCTAGTGCACAAGCTCTCAACATATCTTCCAAAATCTGATTGACTCTCTCGGTCTGTCCATCTGTCTGTGGATGAAAAGGTGTGCTGAACTCTAGTCTGGTTCCTAAAGTTTCATGCAACTGATTCCAAAAATTTGAGGTAAATTGGGTTCCTCTATCTGATACGATACTCCTCGGAACTCCATGCACACAAATGATCCTAGTCATGTATATCTTCGCCAACTTAGCACTGGTGTAAGTGGTCTTAACTGGAATAAAATGTGCTACCTTTGTCAAACGATCAACTACTACCCATATCGAATCATAGCCTGATTTTGTCCTGGGTAGTCCTGTGATAAAATCCATGCCTATCTTATCCCACTTCCATTCGGGTATCGGCAATGGTTGTAACAATCCTGCTGGCTTCTGATGCTCTGCCTTTACTCTCTGACATACGTCACAAACTGCTACATATGCTGCAATATCCTTCTTCATTTCGGTCCACCAGAATGTTTCCTTCAAATCCAAATACATCTTGGTATTCCTTGGGTGAATTGAATACGGTGAATCATGTGCCTCTTGCAAAATCAACTTCCTGATCTCCGGGTCATTGGGCACATAAACACGTCCTCAAACCATAAGGTATCATGCTCATCCTCACGAAATCCCTTTGCTTTTCCTTCACTCAATTTCTCTTTTATAGCAGCAATCTCCTTGTCAGATTTCTGAGCTTCTCTGAACTTATCCATAAATGTTGACTGAATCTCCAATGCTGCTACATAGCCTCTCGGAACTATTTCCAAACATAGCTCACGAAGGTTTTCTGCTAACTCCTTGGGTATTTTCCCCGTCATTAGAGTATTGACATGGCTCTTACGGCTCAATGCGTCAGCTACTACATTAGCTTTTCCGGGATGGTAATGCAATCTCATATCATAATCCTTGATGAGCTCCAACCATCTCCTCTGTCTGAGGTTCAACTCCTTCTGTGTGAAAATGTACTTCAAACTCTTGTGATCCGTGTACACCTCACAATGATTTCCAATGAGGAAATGTCTCCACGTTTTCAATGCATGCACTACGGCTGCTAACTCCAAATCATGCGTGGCATAATTCAACTCATGAGGCTTCAGTTGCCGTGAAGCATACGAAACAACTCTTCCTTCCTGCATAAGCACCGCTCAAAGTCCTTGACGTGAAGCGTCGCAATACACCTCATAATCCTTGGTCTGATCTGGCAAAATCAATACCGGTGAGGTAACCAAGCGTTTCTTCAACTCCTGGAAACTAGCCTCACACTTCTCAGTCCATTTGAACTTAGTATCCTTCTTCAACAACTCCGTCATAGGCTTCGCAATCTTTGAGAAATTCTCAATGAATCTCCGGTAGTATCCTGCGAGTCCAAGAAAACTCTGGATCTCTCCAACTATCGTTGATGATTCCCATTCGGTTACTGTCTCAACCTTAGGGGTCAACTGCTATACCTTCTCCGGGTATAACGTGTCCGAGGAATCCAACTTTCTTCAACCAAAACTCACATTTGCTGAATTTGGCGTATAACTGATGTTCCCTTAGTTTCTCCAAAACCAAACGCAAATGTTCCTTATGCTCCTCTTCATTCTTTGAATAAACCAGAATGTCATCGATGAACACTACGACGAACTTATCTAGAAACTCCATAAACACTTTGTTCATCAGGTTCATAAAATAGGCAGGTGCGTTAGTCAATCCAAATGACATAACGGTATACTCATACAGTCCATATCTCATGGTGAATGATGTCTTAGGTATGTCCTACTCTCGAATCTTCAACTGATGGTACCCTGATCGCAAATCGATCTTGGAAAACACTTTAGCTCCTTGCAAGCGATCAAACAAATCGTTGATCATTGGCAGTGGGTACCTATTCTTGATGGTTACTTCATTCAATCCCCGATAATCTACAACCATCCTTAATGATCCATCCTTCTTTTCCACTAGAAGTACGGGTGATCCCCAAGGCGAAGAACTTGGGCGAATGTAACCTTTATCCAATAACTCCTTAATCTGATTCTTAATTTCTACCAAATCCTTTGCTGGCATCCGGTATGGTCGCTTTGATATTGGGCCTGTACCTGGCAATAACTCAATCAAAAACTCAATGTCTCTATCCGGTGGCATGCCTGGCAACTCTTCAGGAAATACATCAGGAAAATCCTTCACCACTGGTACTTCTTCTTGCACAACTCCTGTTAGGCAATTCACTTGTGTCCTGTTTGGCACATACCGGGATACATACTTGATCCTTCTTCCTTCTGGTGTGGTAAGCAAAATTGACTTACTAGCACACTCAATATTCCCTTCATACTTTGATAACCAATCCATGCCTAATATCACATCCAATCCTTGAGATTCCAATACTATTAGGTCTGAGGGAAAAAACATAGTTTCCAATCCTTAATGGTAACCGATCACACCATCTTTTAGCCATAAACTCCGCTCCTGGTGAGCTTACTAACATGGGTGACCTAAGGGCTTGGGTTGGCAGGTTATATTTAACCACAAATCCCCTTGATATGTATGAATGCGATGCACCAGTGTCAAAAAGAACAAGTGCAGTAAATGACTTAACCAGAAACTTACCGATTACTGCATCAGGCTGATCTTCAACCTCCTGCACATTAACGTGGTTCACCTGTCCCCTATTGAAAGGGTTCGGCTTCTTCCCAGAGCTTCCATTTCCATTTCCATTCTGGCCTTCAGGACATTCATTTGCATAATGCCCTGGCTTCGAACACTTATAGCAAGTGACGTGGCTCAGGTCCTTTTTGGCTGGGGTGGATGGGGTGTTCCGATTCTGGCCGTTGCTTCCTCCATTCCCATTACCATTCTTGTGGCCATTATGGTTGTGCGAGCTACCTCCTCCATGGGTGTGCTGAAACTGAAATCCTGGTTTAGGGGCAAAACGGGGCTTCTGCTGGGCTCCAGAGTTATACTTCCCCTGTCCATACTTCCTCTTGCGGTTCTCAATCTGCTGTTGCTTCCCTTCAATCATGATAGCACGATCTACCAACTCCTGGTAGTTGTTGAAACTTGCTACCATCAACTGCATGCTTAGTTCATCATTCAATCCTTCCAGAAACTTCTCCTGCTTAGCTGCATCCGTAGCAACGTCATCTGGGGCATAACGTGCTAACTTGCTGAAGTCGTCAACGTACTGGCCAACTGTCCTACCTCCTTGGCGTAAGTTGCGAAACTCACGCTTCTTTATGGCCATAGCTCCTGCTGAAACATGGGCAGTGCGGAAAGCTTGCTGAAACAGATCCCATGTGACAGTGTCAACTGGGTAAGTGGCTATGAAATTCTCCCACCATGCTGCCGCGGGTCCGTCAAGCTGGTGAGCAGCAAACTTCACTTTCTCACCATCCGTGCATCCTGCAGTGGTCAACTCCCTTCCTATCTTGCGGAGCCAATCGTCTGCTACTATCGGCTCGGTGCTACTGGAAAACACCAGCGGATTTAGCCTAAGGAAACGGGCTAAGTGGTCAACATGTGGTGGTGGTGGTGGATTGTTGTTGTTGTTCTGCTGGTTCTGGACTAACATCTACATCAATTGATTCTGCTGCTGGATCAACTGAGTGAGCTCCGGTGGAAATCCATTGTCACGTCTCGGAGGCATCTGAGGGTTTAGAAAAGACGAGAATTGAGAATAGAGTGAGGTCTAAAGAGAAAACACTACCCCAATGCACATGAGCAAATGCACACAAAATCACTTCATTCAATCAAACAAGGGCTTACAATCGGTTCTAAACTATCGCAAAAGTGCTCGACTATAATGTTTACATGGGGGAAATACTACTACTATCTGGTGGTCATCTAGAAATTTGAACCAGTGGAAGACTCCATGATATCTGCTCCAGCTTCGTCTTCAAAGTCGGGTTCACTTGGATCCGAATCGGTGTCATCGATGATGATGTAGTTGTCCGGACATGCGACGTACTCATCTTCCTCCTGGGATGCTAACTTCCTCTTGAGTTCTTCAATCTCCTGCTTAAGATCGCCATTGTGTCTTGCTAGAGCTACGATCTCGTCCATGTAGTCCTTGCGTGTAGACTTCAGTTCTCCTTCTAGCTTGATGATCCTTGCCTTCGCATTCTTCAACTCTATCATATCATTGCACATCTGGTTCTCGTGGCGTCGAATGTGGTGGTTTAACTCCTGGATGAAAGATGCAATGGATCTATCCTTCTTGGTGCTGACTAACTCCCATTGTTCATCTCGGCATCCGCAAATCTGGTAGATAGTGTCCTTGAGGTCTTCTTGATAAACTTCTCCAATGCGTCCTATGGTGATATGAGCTGCCATGCTCCTTCCCAGACTCCAGGTTGGTGCATTGAAAACACTATCTATAGGCTTCGTGATTGGCGCGAATGTCCTTCCCGGAACGTGAGCTTGAATCTTCCAGCGCTCCTCTTTAGGCAGAGTGGCGTTGAAGGTTCCCGTGAAGCTTGGTAATCCAATGTTCAGGTACTTGGTGACTTCCTTCAGATGAAATCCAAATGGTGTGCCTTCATCCGGTTGGGCGTACTTAATCTTCGCGTTCGTCATCCTAAAAGAGTAGAAAAGATGAGGAGTTAGAAAATGAGAAGAGAATGGTAATCTATGGCTTTAACTTAGTGGTCGTGTCCTATAGTCAGCGTGTGCTCTGATACCATCTCTGTGGCGACCCGACCCGAATGGATCAAGTCTACTGTGCTCCGGTGTCATCCCTGGATCAGTAATCCTGACACCACACAGTACACCGAAGGATTTATAGCAGAGTGGCAATCACACACTTATTACATCGTTGTCTCAAAGAGAACTTATTACAATAAATATGGCTTAAGGCCATCTAATGTCGATAACAGCGGAAGACTCGGAAGATAAATGGGTCCATCAACTCCAACGGCATCACTAAGTATAGGGCCACGACCTAAAACACCTTACTCGTCGTCTGAAAAGTCTGCAACATGAGAAGTTGCAGCCCGAAAACGGGTCAGCACATGGAATATGCTGGCAATGTAACACATAGAGAGTAATGGAATGAAACAGCTATACTATATGCATATATGGCTGGTGGAAAGCTCTATGGTTATAGTTTTTGCGTAAAGCCAGTTTTTCCCTACTGCAAAGGAATAAATTCATTTAACTATCATGGTAGTTGTTGAACATCGAGAATGGTTGATAGCATTCCGATCCCAATTAAGTGAACAATTAAAACCCAACAATATTAATTAGAAGTAACATGATGAGATTCACATGATATTCAAGTACTAGATACTCAAGTTGTCCATAACCGGGGACACGACTAATCATGATTAGTTTTGTACACTCTGCAGAGGTTTGCGCACTTTTGCCCACAAGACTCGATCGCCTCCGCTTGTTTTCTCGCACTACATGGCGTTTGAGAAACGGATGACCGAGACACAGTCTTTCAGAAGCGCTAGCACCTTACATGTGGGTAGACTGTACCACCTACAACCCCTACATCTGCTAGTCTACCCGTAAGAGTTCGCACGACTTAATCAACTATGCCAGAGCCCATAATGGCTTGTGGCTGCACACGGAAGTTACTAACATGAATGATCTTATGATCCCTTTGAGCCTGGGTGGCGATCCAAAAAAAATAGGCAAGTCCTGATAGACATCAGGTGCCTCAATCCACCCAATTGTGTGTTTAAATTGCCACCTTAGATAAACCATTAAAATTATCAACTCACATCTGTCATGGATATCACTCACCCAATCCACGTCTAATAGCATAGCATGGCATAATAAGCAAACGTAGAAGTAACTCCCAAAGGTTTCATAATAAACAGGTAATAGGTACTACCTCATCTACTTCCCATCCCACAATTTAATTAGATCCTAATCATGCAATGTGTGAGGATTTAACTAATGCAATAAAACATGGGTTGTAGAAAAGGTATGATCAAAGTGTTACTTGCCTTGCTGATGATCCGCGAGACCTAGGGTTTCGAAGTAATAGGCGGCGCAATCCGGGTGATCTATTGCAGACAAACAACAAGCACACAATAAGTACTCATCTAATGCACAGGTAAAACTCGAACAAGAGATCGAACCAGAAAGTTCAACTTAAGAACTCCGGTTGCAAAGAAAGAAAGAACCGAACAAAGAAACCGAAAACAAACAGCGGAAGAAAACAACTCGGTTCTAGCAAGTTGAAACTAGGTCAAAATTTTACAGTAGCAAAAACTTGTTTAAGTTGGTTAGACGGAACGGCGGTTTCGAAATGAAACTCCAGGCGCTTGAATTACCTGATTCCGAAAAACGAGCGAGAAGATAAACTAGAACGAAGATCGGATCTATGATCACGATCGCGGAATAAATCCGACGAGAAGAAAAAGAAGAATGGTTAAACGAACGGACGTTCGTTAACCTAGAAGAATCTGGTGATCACGTTCGTTAGGACCAACGGTCCGGCGAACGGTCCAAAGGCAACTAAATCGGAAAAGAAAACGAATCCGATCTAGGGTTTCGGAGAAGAAAACCGAAACGAAAAACCGATCTAGAAAATGAATCAGAAGAGAAGAAAAGAATCGGAACGATTAGAAGAAAACGATCCGAGGAAAAGAGATGCGGGGCAACCTCGGGAGGTGGGCTCCGGGCGGCGGCGGCTAAGGGCGGCGCCGGCGCGGCTAAGGCGGTGGCTTGGGGCTGCGCGCTGCTGCTTGATGCGGCTTAGGAGGAGAGGGGCTTGGGATTGATGTGAGGAGGGGGGGGGGTTGGGGTGTATTTATATTGGTGAGGGGAGGGGGTTTCTTGGGGTAGGGGACAAGAAATAGAGTAGGAATAGGAAAGAAAAAGAGGAAACGGAGTAGGACTAAAGTCCTACTAGGACTCCAAAAGGGGCGGCGGCGGTGGCCTCCTGGCGCCTGGCATGCGCGGCGCGGGCGATGGCCTGGCCGGCCGGCTGCTGGCTGGGCCTTGGCCCAGGGCGCTACAAGATATTTTTTTAAATAGTTCCACACGCAGAAAAACAAAGGAAAAAGAAACTAAACGAACTCCAAAAATTCTAAAGTAAACTTTCTCAGACTCCTAAAATGAGTCGAACAAAATGAAGTTTTCTCCGGGCCAAAAATGCAATTTTTTGAAAACATGCATTTTTCCTATCGAAAGGAAACAAACGAAACTCTGGCAAAACCAAAGTTTGATTTATTCATTAGATCTTCATTTTTTTCCTAACTTTGGGAAAGTCATATTATTCCCTCTCTCATATTTGATATTGGAAAAATAATTGAAGATGAAATAAAATAAATCAAATGATCCTCTTTTCAAATTTGAGAAAACTCTCAATATGAAAATAACGAAATCTCCAACTCTCTCCGAAGGTCCTTGAGTTGCGTGAAATTTCTAGGATCAACCAAAATGCAAGAAAAATATGTTATGCATGATGATCTAGTGTATAACAATCCAAATTGAAAATTTGGGATGTTACACTGCCCGACGGCCACCGTCCGCTACGAAGCTCGCCGCCGGCGACTCCGCCCACCCCAGGGACCATAGCGACCACCGAAGGGACCGCCTCGACCCCCTGGGCCCGCGGATGGCCTCGGTTTCTTGAACGGTACCACCGTTCGCCGGCGTTGATTGCCGGAGCCTCGCCTCTGTTCGGCCAGAGGAAGAAGGAGGCGGGGGCGACTGGTCAAACCTGACCAGTGGGCCTCCCGGACCCACTGTCAGCGACCCAGCCCCGCCCGCGTGGTTTTAAGTGGAAGCGCAAAATCCTAAAGTACGTCTCTCCTGCTTCGAAAGCGTATTCTCATCGAAACGTTTTCCTTTTTCTGTTTTATTTTCAAAACAAAATTTGACTAAACTTTGACTGGCTATAACTTTTTAAATATAAATCCAAATGAATTGATTCTTTTTCTGTTGTTTCCCAAATATTGTCTAGTTTATTTTCATATTTATTTCAAAAAAAATTAAACAACTTTTTGTGCTGTTTTTAAAGTATGTGTTATTTGAATATTTTCAAAAATAGGAGTTTGAAGAAGGAGAAAACTTTCAAAAGTGTTGGAATGCACCCTGCCTCTCCACGACTTGAAGGCAAGCATTCTGAACCCTGGCATAATATTGTGTGTGTTATTTGACACGGTCACAACACCACCTCGACACGGAGTATCCGTTATTTTATGCGATGATATGTTCATACTCATGGGTGCATATTGATGACTTCATGCTATTGGAGTTTGGTATGTTTGTGATAGTAGTCACCATCACATGCCTTTCATGCATACCGGAAGGAATCCAGAAAAGCCTCTGTCTTGGGTAGACACGGGCTTGACTCTAGTCCTCCATCGAGACGGTTGTGTCCGGTACGGCATGATGAGGTATGACGAGTGGTGATTCTGTCTGTTGGTTGAAAGATATTTGTTATGCTAATCTTGCAGGGAATACTTAAACCTCCTGAGTCGACTGTAGATCGAGTCTAGTTCCAGCAACCCCCATACTTGTTTCGTGCTGCCACTTGTCCCTGCCGTAGGTAGGGTACGGTTCAGTAAGTTGTCAACCCCTGTCTTAGCACACACCGTACAGAGAGGCCATGGTGGAGGATACCGGCTGCATCCGGTAGGCATGCCACCTGGTCCAGGGGCATGGGTGTTTCCGGTTGGGACCGAGAGGGGGGCACCCCTTAGAGCGCATGATTGAAATTTGATCCCATGCTACGCGAGGTTGTAGCCTCCCCACTTAGAGTTTTGCTTAACAGGTGTCGTGGGTGACTCCAGACACGAGTAAAGTTAAGCTGGTGTGTGCAAGTCAGGCGTGTTTTCGACTAAAAGACCGTAGACGGAATTAGTTCCGATGGACTAAAGAAATCCGTTACTCGTGGGTAAAGAGTACACCCTCTGCAGAGATATTATACCTATTCGAATAGCCGTGTCCATGGTTAAGGACTACAGTCTGGGATGGGTCAAGTGTCGGTCTTAGTGTCGGTCTTCGGAGGAGAAACTACTAACCCAGAACATGAATCATGACTTGTGACGTATGATGATTAAGATTATTACTATTATGGACTAACCATTTATGTTATTTGAATTATTGAGTATCCCTGGGATGGTTCTACCTCCTGGATATTCGCTATGATTATTCTTATATAAGCCCTTTATGTGGTGTCGCTTAGACGCCCGACTATGGCATGCTTGTCATTTCATTTACTTATAAGCCCTTTATGTGGTGTCGCACAGACGCCCGACTGTGGCATGCTTGTTATTTCATTTACTTATAAGCCCTTTATGTGGTGTCACACAGACGCCCGACTGTGGCATGCTCGTTATTCCTTTTATATATAAGCCCTTTCTGTGGTGTCGCCCAGACGCCCGACTGAGGCATGCTTCATATTATTATCCTTTCGAGGCGTCGCTTCAGACACCCGAACGGTGTTTTTTTTTCATTTCTACCCCCTGATTGTTTACTCATGTTTTATTTTAATGATCTGCTTGCGTGCATCAGGAACCTTATTTCATAAATGACGAAGTGATCATAGAATATTTCAAAACATGATTATCAGTGGCTATATTATACCTGTGTTCTCAATGTTTGCGAGTACATTCAAAGTACTCACTGGCTTGTCCCTGGCTATTGTCTTGGCCAGATTTCTTGCGTGGAGTGGAGCATTGTGATGACAGCCCCGGAACCTACGCAATGGTGATAGCAGCCTCGCGAAGATAGGAGTTATCCTGGTCAGCTGTTCCTGTGGGAAATGGAGTCTCATAGACGCTGATGATCCGCAAACCGCTTCCGCCATCGACCACTAGAAACCAATTGGTGTACTCGTAGGCCAGAATGGTCTTGTACTACATGTTTTGTACTTTGCTTGGAATTTCTGTATCAAGTTGGTGCCTCATCAGCTAACCGTAATCCTGGGGCTGGTGAGCACAAGGGCCATTTTCCGGGAAATTAATATCCCGAAAAACCGGTCCGGGCAATCACCATCGTCACCGGCGCGACACCTTGATCTCCATCGTAGCATCGTTGTCGTCTCGCCAATCTTATGCTTCTACGACTATCGCTACTGCTTAGTGATAAAGTAAAGCATTATAGGGCGATTGCATTGCATACAATAAAGCGACAACCATATGGCTCCTGCCAGTTGCCGATAACTCGGTTATAAAACATGATCATCTCATACAATAAAATATAGCATCACGTCTTGACCATATCACATCACAACATGCCTTGCAAAAACAAGTTAGACGTCCTCTACTTTGTTATTGCAAATTTTACGTGGCTGCTACGGGCTTAGCAAGAACCGTTCTTACCTACGCATCAAAACCACAACGATAGTTTGTCAAGTTGGTGCTGTTTTAACCTTCGCAAGGACTGGGCGTAGCCACACTCGGTTCAACTAAAGTTGGAGAAACTGACACCCGCCAGCCACTTGTGTGCAAAGCACGTCAGTAGAACCAGTATCGTGTAAGCATACGCGTAATGTCGGTCCGGGCCGCTTCATCCAACAATACCGCCGAACCAAATTATGACATGCTGGTAAGCAGTATGACTTATATCGCCCACAACTTACTTGTGTTCTACTCGTGCATATGACATCTACGCATAAAACCAAGCTCGGATGCCACTGTTGGGGAACGTAGTAATTTCAAAAAATTCCTACGCACACGCAAGATCATGGTGATGCATAGCAACGAGAGGGGAGAGTGTTGTCTACGTACCCTCGTAGACCGAAAGCGGAAGCGTTAGCACAACGCGGTTGATGTAGTCGTACGTCTTCATGATCCGACCGATAAAGTACCGAACGCACGGCACCTCCGAGTTCAGCACACGTTCAGCCCGATGACGTCCCTCGAACTCCGATCCAGCCGAGTGTTGAGGGAGAGTTTCTTTAGCATGACGGAGTGGTGACGATGTTGATGTTCTACCGACGCAGGTCTTCGCCTAAGCACCGCTACAGTATTATCGAGGTGGACTATGGTGGAGGGGGCACCGCATACGGTTAAAAGATCAAACAGATCAATTGTTGTGTCTTTGGGGTGCCCCCCTGCCCCCGTATATAAAGGAGCAAGCGGGGAGGCGGCCGGCCTAGGAGGAGGGCGCGCCAAGGGGGGAGTCCTACTCCCACCGGGAGTAGGACTCCTCCTTCCCTTGTTGGAGTAGGAGAGAAGGAAAGAGGGGGAGAGGAAGAAGGAAAAAGGGGCTACACCCCTTGTCCAATTCGGACCAGAGGGGGGGTGCACGCCTCCTTCCTTTTGGCCTCTCTCCTCTATTCCCGTATGGCCCAATAAGGCCCATATACTCCCCGGCGAATCCCCGTAACTCTCCGGTACTTCGGTAAATACCCGAATCACTCGGAACCTTTTCGATGTCCGAATATAGTCGGCCAATATATCGATCTTTACATCTCGACCATTTCGAGACTCCTCGTCATGTCCCCAATCTCATCCGGGACTCCGAACTACCTTCGGTACATCAAAACACATAAACACATAATATAACCGTCATCGAAACGTTAAGCGTGCGGACCCTGCGGGTTCGACAACTATGTAGACATGACCGAGACACGTCTCTGGTCAATAACCAATAGCGGAACCTGGATGCTCATATTGGCTCCCACATATTCTATGAAGATCTTTAACGGTCAGACCGCATAACAACATACGTTGTTCCCTTTGTCATCGGTATGTTACTTGCCCGAGATTCGATCGTTGGTATCTCAATACCTAGTTCAATCTCATTACCGGCAAGTCTCTTTACTCGTTCCGTAATACATCATCCCGCAACTAACTCATTAGTTGCAATGCTTGCAAGGCTTAAGTGATGTGCATTACCGAGAGGTCCCAGAGATACCTCTCCGACAATCGGAGTGGCAAATCCTAATCTCGAAATACGCCAACCCAACAAGTACCTTCGGAGACAACTGTAGAGCACCTTTATAATCACCCAGTTACTTGTGACGTTTGGTAGCACACAAAGTGTTCCTCCAGTAAACGGGAGTTGCATAATCTCATAGTCATAGGAACATGTATAAGTCATGAAGAAAGCAGTAGCAACATACTAAACGATCGAGTGCTAAGCTAACGGAATGGGTCAAGTCAATCACATCATTCTCCTAATGATGTGATCCCATTAATCAAATGACAACTCATGTCTATGGCTAGGAAACATAACCATCTTTGATTAACGAGCTAGTCAAGTAGAGGCATACTAGTGACACTCTATTTGTCTATGTATTCACACATGTATTATGTTTTCAGTTAATACAACTCTAGCATGAATAATAAACATTTATCATGAAATAAGGAAATAAATAATAACTTTATTATTGTCTCTAGGGCATATTTCCTTCAAAAATATGGTTAATAGGATATTCACTGCAGCCATACTAAAATAGTTTGTTATTTACAACTAAACTATATTGTTTTTCATATGATATTGACCAAAGAATGAAAACTCTATTACCAAATACAAGAACGTATTATAGAAAAATAATGTTGACACGTGGGAACTATGTGTCAAGGTATTGGTGATCTATGTATGCGTTTGACTTTAGTTTTTCTATTTCCCCTATAAGAGCTTGTAACACTGTTTCAACACATGATTATGTGTTACTATACTAAAATCGTAACACAAACAACTAACACATATTTATATGTTACTTGCTGAATATATATGTAACACATTCTACCAACACATACTTATATGTTACTGTCGCAATATCTCTGTAACTGATTTTGGGGCCTTGTATAGTATGTGTTACTGGCTATGATTGAACACAAATTATGTGTTACTGTAATTTTCCTTGTCACACATTTTTCTATCTGTTACATGATTGTGTTACTTAATGTCTGTTTTGTTGTAGTGCACATGCCAACCTACTCCATCACCATGATGGTGCTCCACCACACCGCCCTGAACTGCCACGCCACCCGCGTCACAGCCCCCTCACACGCCACCAGACATTGCAGTTCCACGTTGCTCGGTTAGCAACATGTCCCCACACCACCACGCGACCTCCAGGCAGCAAATCCGCACCGTCGGGCCACCTACGCGACCCCAGGCGGTAGATTCGCGCTACTGGCCCCATGTGCGCAGCGCCACGCCTGCTCCCTCACCGCACCTCCTGCACTGCCGCACACAAGCGTAGACACGCTCGCTCGCCTTCGTGTAGGCTGATATTAGGAAATTGTTTTGTTCAATGGGGTGATTATCATTGCGATGGTGCTGATATTAGACAGAGTCTGGGGAGAATAGATTTCTGGAATCCTGGGTTTTCATTACTAAGGTTGATATCTCTACTCCTAATGGAGCAGTTGGTAGTCTCGCTTTCAGGTTTTTTTCCGTCCCACCATCGTCTGGTTTTTTTGGTCGTTTTTTTTTCATCGTTTTTTTCGTCTGGTTTTTGTTTCGTATTTCACCCCGCACGTAAAACAAACAGCCAACACTCGATCTATTTCATCTCAGCCCCGAGCCCCGAGAGGAGCCGCCGCCGCCGAGAGGAGACGCCCCAACCCCGAGAGGAGCCGCCGCCGCCGCCGGGGAACGAGAGGAGCCATCGCCTCCAGGTCACCGTCGTCACACACCGCCTCCTCCAGGTCGCCACCGTCACACACCGCCTCCTCCAGGTCGCCGCCGTCGCACACTACCTCAGGTCCGTTGATCTCTCTCCTCCTCGCCACTCCTCACTGCCAGCCCCACACAGATCTGCCTCCATGGCGGGGATTCGCTCTATGGCGTTCAAGAGAGGTGGCTGCAGCCGCCATGCTGCCGATCCGGTCCTTGCTGCTAGATTCGGACCTCTCCACCCCTCCTCTCGGTCCGATCCAATGGTGTTCGCATGACGTCGATCTCTCGGATGGCGTGAGGTCCTAGCGGCAACGTTAGGCCCCTTGCGATTGGGGTCAATTTGAGGTGGCTCTGGTGGAAACGTGGAACACATCCTATTGTTACAGGGGCTCCCGAGGCGACATCCAGTTGCTCTGCGCGCGCGGGTTAATTTCACCTATGTTTGCTTTTGCGTTCGTTGTCCGCGCTCAATCTCTGCCACTGGTGGTGCAAGCTCCGCATGCACTCGTCCGAGCTTGCCGAGCAGTCTGCACTGAAGCAAACTCACTGGTCGTCCTTTTCCTTTTCAGTTTGAGATAGACAGAAGTACTTCCAAACTTATTTGATTTTTTGTTTGTGTATGTGTCGTTCGTTCGTTGTAGTTGCTGCTGTTCAAATCTCAGCACCATTATATAGTACTAGCCATTCTCGCTGACACTAATAGTACTTGGAGATTTACCAACAATGGCAGTAGACATCTTCCTAAACTCCGTTCACACTGCCGGCCCCCAATTTGTTTCCATTCCCTGACATGCATAAGATATCTGCGATATTTGCCGAATTATTATCTGCAGGTTTGAAGTACCAAGGCACAATGGCTGATTGGGCACTGGAGGAACTACACACCATGGTTCAGACACTAACTTCCCTGATGCGACCAACTCATCAGTTCAGTGAGCATTGTATCCTCTTACTGTTGCCATAATTACATGCATTTCACTTTTGCATTGTATGTGTACTATTGCATGGTAGTTGAACACGAATTTGGGTTACTTGACATCGTAAAATATGGTGGTTACTCTTGGATCCGGTGAATCTAGTGGTTCTGTTTATATTATGTATTGTGGGACTATTGAGTTCACAACGCTTTCCAAATACTTTTTGATTTATACTCATGCAGAAAAATAAAGAGCATCTTGATTCTTGAATTGTTGAAGGAAACTGTAGCTAAGGCTGGTTACACTAGAAGAATTTTTTTGTCTATACATAGTTCATGATTCAGCCCTTGTCTACTAATTCATGTGTGACGGTTGGTCATTGGACTGGATGTTGCTGCTTCTGAATATTACGGTGAAAAGGATAAGACTCATCAGCCTCGATTTTCTTGTGTCTTGAAATGCAGGTTTGGTTCATCTAACACTATATTACGTCCATTTTTCCAGCTCAATTTTTTTTTACCATCTTGCAATGCGAGGTGCAAGAGAGCATGTGTTGTTCTATGTCTTATATCCTGTTAAATCCTATAGGGGAACGACATTGTAAGCTTGGTTAGTTTGATGTCCTACGGAGAAGCAAAATTGGTTGTGCCCACCGCCAGAAGATTCATCTTTGTACTCTCTTCTCCATTTATGAGTGCAACGAGAGGCAGAGTTAGTCATGGTGATGATCATATTGTATTCTTGTGATGCTTGCAGACTGGGAGTGTATTTATACTTCATGCTTATGAGTTATGATGAATCATTTCTATGGCATTGGGAAAAGGTCATTAGGGACTAGCATGTTTCACTATTGTGATTACAAACTAAAACTTGTGCAAGTATGATAAATGGGTGCATTGATCTCTTTTTTGTTGTAGTGCAACATCTTGGAGATGCACACAATTTGATATTACAGTTCTATAACATCTTGGAGATGCACACAAGTTGGTGCCTCTTTTTCTACTATCAATGATGTTTGTTGCAGAGATTTTACTTGAATTCTGGTTCTTGGTTGAAAGCCCCTTGTCATCATAGTTTACTTGAAGGCAGCTTCACAATGATTCTCATAATGAGGGAGTCATCTTTGGAAGCAATATTTCTAAGTTTTTTTATTTATAAAGAACCATGTTATATTTGTTTGTTTTTTGTATAAGCGGCAAATCTTTTAAACAGATATTGTGATTAAAATTATGACAGCATCGATGTTCATCACTATTCTTTTTGGACTTGAATAGATCTATGTCTAAATTACACATAATGTTTACGAGTAAATTATTATAGTTTGACTTTCATGTCGACGTCTTTCTTGGATCTGTGACGAAGCATAGTCATCTTAGTACTATGTTGCTTTCTACATGTCTTCTCATGACCTTATTACAGATTCTGTTTATATGGTTTTAAACAAATATGATATTTTTATAGCACATTTCGTATAAGTTTTTCCCCTACTACAGAGATAACTTTACTCCGTAAACTTGCAGGTCAGTTCTGATGTATGTTCAATAGCTCAATTTTGTTTTGACCTACTACATTTAGTCAATGTTAGCTCTAGCATCAACACTAACTGTCACTCTCATGCCACCCCATATGGACGCCTCTGACCGAGGTGCAGGTCGGTGCTCCCCTTGGGTACATCCACCAGATTTTCCTTCTGCAGTTTGTTGAAAATGAAGTGCTTCCACCAACATGAATATTCCACGAAAATCAGACTTAATGTTGGTAAAACATGATGCTCCAGTATCTATAGATATCGTCTAGAACAAGGATATAAATTATCATCTGCATCCCTATGTTGTGTTTTGATGGAGGGTTGTGGCTGAACCCGCAAATCCTCATTCAGATTTAGATGTACAAGATAAGAGTGTCGAGAAAGTCAATATATGGCTTAGTGCGGCACATATGTTGTCTACTAGGTAGTTATGCAGACATCCTTCCACCTAGGTGCTTATGCACACTTGTACTTTCTGTTGTAGTAGTTAACTGAAGTGTTTGTTTTTTTAATATGGTTGGATTCAACCTGTGTGCTAGATCGTTGGATGACATAATACAGTTATGGTGTAGGTCGATGGTGGTACTCTAGCTCCAACCAAACTCCGATCCGGCTCATCCGACCTCCAGTTTAGGTTCACTATTCATCAATTTAGTGCTACGTATTCCTATTTGCATTATACTTGGTGCATAAAATTAATGAGTCAGCAATTTATTATTATTTGTTTGGACAGGGCCTCAGTCTGTTTGGAATCAGATACAACCATCTGATCCATGATTGTTCTTGGGCATCATATTTCAAAATATACTTTTTTTGGATTTTGTAAAGGTTGCAGATAACAAGCCATTCGGAGCTAATGGTTCAGTTAGACCCTGCATTTTCTTGACCTTTTTCCTGTTAGGTAAATAAACTACCATGGTACTTTTCTAATGCGATTGTAAAGTTTTGCCAATCCGGTGAGCATATGAGACTGAAATATTGGGTCCACTCTCAGGAACTAAACTGCTTACTGATTACTTTGCCTCATGTTATTCACGTGAAAATAGCAGAAGTTTTCTTATCTAACTTCATTTGATTTATTTCTATGCATTGTAGCCCGTAGCAACGCACGGGCGTTCTACTAGTAGAACATAAGTTCCAGGTTTCTCTTACAAAATATGCCAAGTTATATACGAAAGGCTTAACCCATACCTGATACTAGAACACCAGCAACATACAAAAGAATACTGCACATGCTGAAGCTTGTACCAACGACTGTATCGGCCAATCAACGCATGTCCTCCCATTGATTCGAATTGATACTCCAACTCTCCAAGTACCAAAATGATGTGTCATCCTGCATCTATGAGAACCGTCGATTGTAAGGACACAAGATCAATAAGAATTAATAGAGATTTTTTAGATAATGGAAGAGATCACACTTTGGCCCTTAGGACACACGACTCTATAAATTGCAGTGTGCATGCTAGCTAATATTGAAAAAAACTACCTAAACGGTAACGCCCACACGTGTGGCACTTATCAACTTCGCCCAAACGCAGTCATCTTCATTCACTAGATGATTCCCCGCGCGTTGCTGCGGAACATTTTATAAGAATCAATTGAGTAGCAGCCTAAATAGAGGTTACATGAAAGCATAATATCACGTATGTCGCTCAGACCCCCAGGATGTGCCAGGCAACCGGTAGCATGCTTAAAACCACTTATGCTCCTATATATGTAGGAGAAACAAAGTGAACATAGCCAATCAACTCATCCATGATTATACGGTAAAAAAATGATAAATTTAGTCGCTTGAATTATAAAGCTAAACAAAGGATGAAACAAAATGTACATGTATGTAGCCAAATGATTGAACAACGAAGGCACACATGACTGTTTTATGCATGTATAGGGTGCCAGCAGCCCCATTTGAGCCACCCTCAGGGAATTGGGTCTCGTCTGATACTTGTCTATTAATGGGACCAGCAACAATACTATGCAGCAAGAACCACCGAATCGTCTTAGATCCTTGCCATCAAAGGAAAATCGCCCAGCACTTGGAACAGGTGGGCTCTGAGCAAATCTGAAAATAAGTTTGCCATCCAGGACATATATGGTATCACAATTGTCGACTGTAATATGTAACAAATAGAAGCCATCAGAATCATATTCCCATGCTCTCTAAATAAGTACACATACTAACAGAATGTGCATATGATAAATCAGTGCAAAAATAAGCTTGTGCTCTCTAAATATTATGGAGACTAATGGAATGTGCATCTGATAACTCTAGCAAAAGTAAAATTCAGATATGGGAGCTTGTGTGCCCGCCAATGCGAGCAGCAAGAGTCTTACGCATCATCGAGAAACTACTCTTGCTAGGCCGGACGTCTAGCTTCTTTGCAGCAGGAGCGGAACCTGGCAAAAAAAGAGGAGACTAATTCGCAAAAAAAGAAAAAATTATTAAAGAAGCCGATGTGTATCCTGCAGATAAGTAATTTGGCAGCATATGTATAGTGCAGAGAAATAAACACAAATAATGTATCGATAGTGCACAAACTGATGATTTTCTTCTTCTAAACAGCAAGCACTTCTACCTACTTATTATTTATAAGCATAAGAACGTTGGGTTTATTTTTTATTCAAAGAACAGAGGTTGATTAGGACAATTTGATTGTCATGCTTGGACTCGAGGAGCATATGAAATAAACCTAAATTCAAACGCAAAGAGGTGCTTGTAGAATCAAATTTTAGGTGTGTAGCTAATCATATTCTGAATATTTTGCTTTTAATTTGAATAACAGTGAATAATTCTTACCACCAATTGCATATACCAATAATTTTGTAGCGCAGGTTGAGAGTGAATGACATGGTTATGACCTTGCATCACGTGTTGAGATGTCAGTCAAGACTCAAGACTCAGGAGTCATGTTAGTTTTTTTTAGTAAACCAAAGAGTAGTACTGACAGTGCTGAAGGATAAGCATCTAAATCGACAAATTGCAGTGTATGGCGCTATGCTCAAAACATCATGAAGTAGTCTATTAAGTTGTCAGGATTATGTGCAGAGTAATTTAGTAAATAAAAGATACATACCTCTTCATATTCGACGATGCTACTTGTACCTCGCAGAACCCATGGTCTGAATGCAACTGCAAGAAGGAACACTCGCAGTCACATACTGAGAAAACAGAGGTAGAATTATGTGCAGA
The DNA here is from genome assembly GCF_002162155.2 of Triticum dicoccoides. Classification (NCBI taxonomy): domain Eukaryota; kingdom Viridiplantae; phylum Streptophyta; class Magnoliopsida; order Poales; family Poaceae; genus Triticum; species Triticum dicoccoides. The sequence continues at coordinate 51,174,698 of NC_041382.1, forward strand.
ATAATTCAGTAAATAAAAGATACATACCTCTTCATATTCGGCGCTACTACTTGTACCTCGCAGAACCCACCTTCTGAACTCTGAATGCAACTGCAAGAACCGAGAAGGAACACATGCAGTCACACACTGAAAAAAACAAAGATATGAATCAAAGAAAGAAGGTGAGGAAGAAATAGCCTGAACTGAAGGCATCCTTCCTGATCTCCAACAGTGCATCTCGGAGGGCATGGTCGGCGGCGGCGGACAACATTCTTCCTCCACGGATTTCCCAAGAGGCGGACGACATCTAGTGTTGGCAGAGACCCCTTCCTCTCCTTCCAAGGGCCGCAGTTTGGCAACCGGCGTTGACGTCCTGCCTAGGAGGCACACCGCGTTGAATAACAGGAAGATCACATTGGCAACAACATCAGTCCGTCCCCTCGTCTGTGAGGAATGAGAATTGTGAAAGTAAAAACGAGAGAGGATGGAGCAAATGATGGAACAGTTGTTTCATTGATTGAAGATTGGGGTATTTATACCCTCATTACAAGGCAGTTACAAAGGAGGCGGTTGCCAAAACATGACCACCGACATAGCATGGATTTACAATTAATTAATCTAATTAATTAATTCCTAACACTCCCCCTAATCAATGCTTGTCTTTGTGAATATACATCATCTTGATAAAGACTCCTCCTAGTATGTATTTGCCTTGAACGTTCATTATCTTCATCTTGGAAAAGGCTCCTCCAAAAACCCTGTGGGAAAAATATGAGGAGAATTGTATTTGATATATTGCTAAAACTCCTTTAAACCCAGTGGGAAAAATAAGGAGAAAATGAGGCAACATATAATGATTATGTCTCTTGATAACCCATATGAGAAAAATCTTCGGAGAAGGATAAAACTCATAAGTGAGTTTAGAGACCAATAAATATGTCTTGAGTACTTCCTTTAAAAACCCCTATAGGGAAAATAGAAAGTATGACATATGATCTTTGAGAAGATATAGCCTCATTAAAAACCATTATGAGAAACTTTGAGAGAAAACTCATAAGGAAAAAGAGTGCGTTTATATATACCATTGAAAACTCCTTTAAAACCTAGTGGGAAAAATATAAGGAGAAATGATATGGCATATATGTACACTTGTGCTTCTATTGTCTCATTAAAAACCTTTTATGAGAAACCATTAGGGAAAACTCATGAAGGGAAAAAGAGTACAATATATGCAGTCTCATGATTGTTAACAGATTATAGATTTGGGAAATTACTCCCCCTGAACTTTGCAAACCTGGAGAATGTGTAATACAAATTTCATTGATATGATCATGACATTATTAATAATCTGTATGATTTTCAAAGTATGTTGTTTGCATATTGTTTCCTCACTTTCTATAATTTGTGAGGATAAGTAATTTTCAAGCAATGTGCTTTATGATATTGCTCTTCTTATAACCTTTAGGTATTGAGTAACACAAGTGGTAGCGTCTTGATAAATCAAGTTACGTGATTCTGATGAATCTCAACCACATGATTTTGAATGTGGTTAATTATTCTGCTAAGCCATGCATATTTTGCAATTCTTTTAGATAAAGCAATTATGTCAAAATGATAACTAGAAATAGCCATTAATGCTCATTTAGATGACTTCCATATGAAGGCTATTCCCGCAAATTCAGTCATTGATATGGCATTGTTGGGATCAAAGAAAGAGCCAATATCATTATATCATATCATGGTCATATCTTTTATTTCCTGATGGAAATATCCAAGCTTTATTGTGAGCTTGAGATATCAGCTAATATTTCTTATATCGGCCATATACCTTTTGTTGTGGGTTGCACTCTGAACAAAGATAGCAAATTTAGTGTCAGGCCTGACGTAGTTTTGCAATTATATGAGTGCTTTGACATTAGTGAGATAGAACTTCAGGTCCTGATATCACTTCTTTATCAGCCCTAGGTATGAATGGATTTGTACCCTATCAGGGGTACTATGATCATATTACATGTCTTTTATTGGTTTGATATATCCACATTGAACTTCTCGTATATGTCTTGGATATATGTAGTACTGATATGTATTCTTGAGAGAATGCTCAAGTTGTAAGCTTAGGCTAAATTTGGTTGAATCCAAATTTCCCGTCTTGAGATGATTATGTGTATGTTTAGGTCTTGTATAGACATTGATGATGAGGTCATCAATATACACTGAGGTGATGAAAAGAAATCAAATTTGGGATTCCTTTATTAAACATGTAAATAATCATCATTATTCGAGTAATCCTTTTGAAGAAGGAACTCATTTAGTCGGTAGTACCATATGATTTCTGACTATTTCAAGTCATAGAGTGACTTATGAAGTTTTACACAAAAATTGTTGCGATTTTCTTTTGGATTCGGAAGTATAAGCCCTTCAGGGACTTGAATAGAGATTTCCGAAATGAGAGACTCATATGAGTATGTAGCCACTTCATCCATCATCTGCATGAATATTGTTATTATTTTTATTGCCAATGATATTTTGTATCGAAACATAATTCCACTCGTACCAAGAGGGTATGTTACATCATAATCGATGTCGGGTCTCTGCGTGAACCCTTTTGCTACAAGCCTCGCTTTCTCACCACCTCATTGACTTTGTCTATGAATGAGAAGTTTTTAGTATTACATATGGAAGATACTTATGAGGAGTAGGTATTACTGCGGTAAATACTACTCATTTGTAGAGCGAGTGCTATTCTTCATTACTTACTTCCTTTTATGTGAACCAATATGAGTGCAAGAGGCACTCTACCATGGATTTTGGTTCGGGGCCCAAAAGGTTTAGCAATTTGAGAAGAAATATATGTCGACAAATGTAGTCTTTAATGGAATCATTGAAGTTTGTGGATAATATATTTATTCCTTTTTAACTCCTTGTGATTTCCTACAACAAATGGAGGCAAGGTGTTTCGATGTCCCGGCACCAAAACATTTGTGCACATTTATGCCGGGCTTTGGATGATGAGCATCCAGTGAGGTGTCTTTCAACTTGATGTTGAATTACATTTACTGGTTGAGGAATTGATTTCCTCTGTTTCCGCGGAAGCATATGAGAAGTTATATCTCGTGTTGTCAGACTTTCTCCCCATCTTGCTCTCATTTGGGGAGAAGAGTGGTTTATCAGGTACCTCCACTCTTTCTGATACTTTACTGCAGAAATATAGAATTTAGTGATACCTTGTCATCAGTAAATATATGTGGCAAATTTGCAATGTGTTGCAAATATATGATTCTCTAAACTTGTAGTTCAGATTCTTTGAGTACGTGGATATAAGGATTGAATGTCAATAACATTTATAATTTATTTCTCGGCATTCTTTGTGGTACTTATCTCCCCCCTAACGCCGAAAAATATCCTTATTGCTGATGCAATCAGCATACGGGCTATGAATAATTTTGATTGACGGATAAATTGTTATTCCTCAAATAGATCCCTAATTTTCTATGAGTGCCCATTGATGTACGTTGGAGTGGTGATATCGATATGTAACCAAATTATTACAGATAGGAAATACTTTGTTGATTTCCACGTAGTTACTACAAGGGGGTTAAGTAGTATGATATGCAGTTGGTATGATTTAGATCATACTTTTGGTGTGTAAGGCCGTATGTGTCCAGCAAGAGGCTGGTAAATTTACAATTATTTAAAAGTGGTCATGTAATTCATTTGACTATCTTTGATAATAAATTTAACTAAACCATTATGGGTATCTACATAGAGTACTGAATGCAATCATACAAGTCTCGTGAAATGAGTTCAATGACATTGTCCATTCAAATGGGTTTATCCTTTGTTTAGGAGAATTTTGCTCCTACTTTGATAAGTTAAGCAATTTATCGGGTAAGATCATGGTTGTGTGTGATTAGAAACACACTTAAACAATTTATGAATGTGTATATGAGTACCATAAGTTATCTAAATTACCCCAGATAATGGTTAAGCAATCCACATATATCTTTTGAATGTGTTCAAGGAAGAATAAGTGGCTTGCTTAGAATTTTTAAGGTGAGAATGCCTTAAAACTAATTTCCCCTATGTCACATGTGGTGCACATAAAATCTGATGATTTGGGAAAATGTGTAACTTGATAAGTTGTGACCAACAGAATTGTCAATAATTTTCTAATCATCCCCAAACCGGGATGGTTAAGGCTATCAAGCCTAATATTTAATTTATTAATACTTAGAAAATCATTGTGTACGGAACAATATTGAGTATGAATTGAAACACACATTCAAATTTATCTAATATGTATCCAAGGGATATGATATTGGACATTTTACTACATGTAGTAGTACAAGTATATATGTTGGGATAATTAGGAGATTACCTGAGGTCTCCAATATTATTGAGTGCAAATGTTTTCATCCTCCATTTTCTACAGTAGATTTTGGTCCTCCTTCTGATGAAGATTCTGAGAACAATCCTTTACCAGAATTTGGTTGTTATTTGCAAATTTTCAAATTTATCCCATTGAACTTATTGGCCTTCTAATAAAAAAAATATTATGGTTCGACCATATGTTTGAGGGTTTGGTAATCATAGGTGCAATATTTATATAACCACGCATCTGACAAACTTGAGAGGTGCCTTTTGATCATTTGAAAAGTATCGATTCCTATTAAGAGATAATTTTGTCTTTGTTGTCTATTAGCCTCCACTTTACTTCGAATTCCTCATGGTTCTATCTTGTGACCACTAACTTGCATAGTATTCTCGGTACCAACAAGAATTTTAAATTATGGTATAGCACCCGTTGGGTGAATCTGATGATTTGAAGAAATTCCATGTTTCTTGATCATAAAAATGGTAGTACCATCTTAAGAGGATGTAAAGGTGAATTAAGGGCTTTTCAACTGGATCTGTATATAGGAAAATATTTGATCACGAGATCTCAACTTGAAGTTGATTAAGTGATAAAATTGTGAGATAGACTTGAGGTCTTGAAAACTGAATGGTGGTCATCCGCGATGTGCTCGTTCTCTTAAGGGAAATATTTGAAGTGAATTAATATTCAGCCATATTGTACTTAGCTTGAGAACTAAGTGAAGTTTGTGACATATAAAATGCATATCTACATACTTAGCTATAAGATAATAGCCATGACATATTATCCTGGCGGTGGAGTTATAGTGGCAACAATGCGACAGGTGGATACAATGACTGATGTCATGAATCATCTTAAAATAAATTCTCCTACCTAATTATGAATTTAGTGCATTTGAAAATGTAAGCAATGAAAATGATTTGTTTGAGAACAATCATGGCCAAGTTAATCCTTGGTGAACCTAGGCGTATCCTTTAATACAACGCATGTGATGAAATCATTGTTAATATTTTGGACTTCATTCTTGAGGAAGTGTGTGACTTTAGAGTCACTGCCAAAACGTATAGACTTTGCATGTCTGACATTGATTAGTCACGATGAAAGTATAACCACAATGTGATGTGGACATTGCAACGATGTTTGAGACACTTGCTATAAATTATGGTATCCATCTTGATGGATGGACGACACTATAATTAGAAATAGTGACATAGGCTTCACTGCCATGTATTTTACCAATGTAGTAGAAGGTAATCATCAAGGTATGCAAAAATTTGCGTAATTTTATATGACATATTCAAGCAAAGTGTGACTTGAATTAGTACAAGATACCATTTTCGGCAGATAGTGATTGCGCATGAATAATATTTACTATGAGAGTAAATCATTTTAGTGAACAACAACAAATGCTTCAGAGGAGCAAATTTTATGACAGCTGATGCTATACATTCATATGTGTAGACCTCAATTTATATAGGATAACACTTTGAAGATAATCACCCGATGTGGTGTAGATCTCGCAGTAATAGAAACATAGTCTGACTTTTGTCAGTAGATGTTCATAATTCTATTACCTTATGTTATGCAAAATGTATGAAATCACTTTGAAGGAATCATCTGTCAGAGTGACATGATGTAGACCCTGCAGTAATAGTGGATAATCTGCAAACTGTGCAGTAGATGCCACAACACCTTGTGATTCAAAAATAAATTTTAGGTAGTCACATTAAAATTAATATTTGATAAAGCACGTTGAAGGTAGTCATCTTGTTGAAATGACAAGATGTAGACCTCACAGTAGTGATGGATAATCTGCAAATTGCGCAGTAGATGCCACCAATACCTTATGATTCACAAATAAAATTTTGGGTACGTTAATAATTGAAAGAGCACGTTGAAGGTAATCATCTTATCAAAATGACAAGATGTAGACCTCACAGTAATGATGGATAATCTGCAAATAGCGCAGTAGATGCCATCAATACCTTGTGATCCACAAACGCGATTTGAGGTGGTCATATTAAGTATGACACTTCATAATCCTTTTTTTTTTTTGGATTTCATCAAGATCTGCAAGAAAAATCAATTGCAAAGCATAGTTGTTACACTTAAAATAAAGAATTCTAATATATTGTGGTGCATTCCAGATGGAATGATCGACGCAATCAATAACATAAGTCAATGCCTTGGGACTCAACCATAATCTGTAATAGCAATGATCTGGAGGGCTCGTGTTCAAGTAGCATTAAAACCTGATGGCCTAAAATACAGAACAATACTAGGCTCTAATCTGCATAAGACAATTAGCCAAAAGGGCATGTCTCCAAGTTACAGGGATTTATAAGTAGTTAGGATGAAGTCTGAGGACAAAATTGAACAACAACCAAAGGGATAAGATTCCCCAATATCTTTCCCGTGCGTGCTTGTGGTAACCACTGCCGCTGTTCATGCGAGGCTGCGGGCAGACCGGTGGTTGCGCCGCCGCGTCTTGTGCCTCGTGGGCTGCCTCCGCCCAGGCCGAGGACCGTGCTGCCGCGCGCCGGCTGATGGCCACCGCCGCATCTCCGGAACACGTCGCGTTTGCTACCATTCTGTCCAGGCCGGGAGACATCTCCAACGCGCTGCTGGGAGTAACCGGTGCGCCGGAGACCGCCGCGGTCGCTGTGTCGCCTGAGAGCATACTCGGCCGGTGGTTGCTGTGCCGAGCGCCGCCTGCTGTAGGGCGCCGCGCCAGAAGAGCGGTCGCCGCTCGACGCCGATGGGTACTGCGGGCGCGAGCACCGCGCTTGAGAGTGGCCCCGCCGGGCCGTCCATGGTGTGCCATAGACACGCGCCCGAGGAGTCTGTTGCCGGAGAGCCACGCGCCGGCCGTGTCTCTGCCTCCAGATGCGAGAGAGCCGCCTCGCCGCTGTTTCCCCTTCGCTTTCTTCTCTGCGGCCAAATCACTCTCGGTTACGAGCGTGCTGATAACGGGTGAAAGTAAAAATGAGAGAGGATGGAGTAAATGATGGAACAGTTGTTTCATTGATTGAAAATTGGGGTATTGATACCCTCATTACAAGGCAGTTACAAAGGAGGCGGTTGCCAAAACATGGCCACCGACATAGCATGGATTTACAATTAATTAATCTAATTAATTAATTCCTAACAAGAATGATTGGGTGCTTTTGGAAACTGAACAATGAGGTGGCACATCGTTGACGTGGACTATGTGCATGTTAAAAGAACATGGAGTAGTGGGGAGTAACTTCTTAAGAATAGTAGATTTGGTTTGCACGAATCTTACATCATTGATCCTTTGGGTCGAGAGCCACATCACCATAGTCCTATTTTAAGTGGCAAAACAACACATTTTTTGGATTTTACACAAAACCCCCTACACTTTTAGGGAATCAACCCGCAATTCACTTTTAAGTGACAAATTAACTCTTTTTTTGTGTTTTTGCAGAAAACACCGTGTCTTTTATGCTAATTAACCCGCAGTCTACGTAGACAAATATTTTTTGAAATATCCATATCTTTTAAACCATAATTTTAATTTTAACATGTTATATATGAAATTTGATTAGAAAATGTGTAGAATCCGAATATGATGTTACTTTTACCTCTTAACCATTTTTCAAATGCTACTTAGAGTGCAACCTTAATCAGTAGCGCACAAAACAAATTGAAGATGAAATAAATGTAGCAAGAGAAAAACCTCATCTTATGCCATGAGAGAGACGAGTTACGATTGACCACATTCAAACGTGTTGTGGTTCTATAAGCACTATGATCATCATATGCGAGAATGCGACGACGAACAACAATAAGATGAGATGTCATGTTGAAATACAATACATGGACTTATTGTTTGTTTGCTTTTACAAAAGATATATTGGTTTCTTGACTCATGATTATTTGGGTTACAGTCATAGAAAATGCACTGATAAACATAAGGCCTAGAAGGAATAATTTCGGTCGAGAAGACCTACGGCAACCCGTTTTAGAGTTTATAAGCAAGCAGCAAAAAATGGGAGTAACTAGTTAACGAGCGCTCCTTCGGGAGCCTCGCAACGATCAGCTCGCTCTCAGCCATTCGTCACGTGTCGCGCTCTGGACGCTCCCTTCGAATTTTGTTTTTTTTTTTTTCCGCATGCGTTT
>NC_041382.1:51183560-51202141 GCF_002162155.2 Triticum dicoccoides
CGAGAGGCACGGTTGTGCTTTCGCGAGAGTCGCGGTCGTGCCTCTCAGAAAGTGAAAAACAAAACGCGTTTTCTGTTTTCGTAAGAGTCACGGTTGTGATTTTGCGAAAGTCACGGCCGTGCCTCTAGGAAAGGGAAAAAATACGCATTTTCTGTTTTTTTTCTTTCGCGAGAGTCACGGTTTTGCTTTTGCGAGAGGCACGGTTGTGCTTTCGCGAGAGTCACAGCCGTGCCTCTCGGAAACAAAAAAAACACGTTTTCTATTTTTTTTTCTTCCATGAGAGTCACAGTGTTGCTTCCACGAGATGCACGGTTGTGATTTCGCGAGAGGCACGGGCGTGCCTCTTTCAGAAAGGGAAAAAACCGTGCTCCCGGTTCGGTTTTTTCGCCCGGTTTTTTTCGTACAGTTTTTTCATGAAAAAAAAAGTTCGTCAAAACCTATCAACATGGGGTCTATTTTTTAAGATCTCGACGCGAGGAATCTATTGGAAATATGCCCTAGAGGCAATAATAAAATGGTTATTATTATATTTCCTTGTTCATGATAATTGTCTATTGTTCATGCTATAATTGTGTTAACCGGAAATCGTAATACATGTGTGAATACATAGACCACAATATGTCCCTAGTGAGGCTCTAGTTGACTAGCTCATTGATCAACAGATGGTCATGGTTTCCTGACTATGGACATTGGATGTCGTTGATAACGGGATCACATCATTAGGAGAATGATGTGATGGACAAGACCCAATCCTAAGCATAGCACAAGATCGTGTAGTTCGTCTGCTAGAGCTTTTCTAATGTTAAGTATCATTTCCTTAGACCATGAGATTGTGCAACTCCCGGATATCATAGGAGTGCTTTGGGTGTGCCAAACGTCACAACGTAACTGGGTGACTATAAAGGTGCACTACAGGTATCTCCGAAAGTGTCTGTTGGGTTGGCATGAATCGAGACTGGGATTTGTCACTCCGTATGACGGAGAGGTATCTCTGTGCCCACTCGGTAATGCATCATCATAATGAGCTCAATGTGACCAAGTGGTTGATCACGGGATCATGCATTGCGGAACGAGTAAAGTGACTTGCTGATAACGAGATCGAATGAGGTATTGGGATACCGACGATAGAATCTCGGGCACGTAACGTACCGATTGACAAAGGGAATTGTATACGGGATTGCTTGAATCCTCGACATCGTGGTTCATCCAATGAGATCCCGTTGTTGGTTATTGGCCGGAGAGTCGTCTTGTTCATGTCTGCATGGTTCCCGAACCCGTAGGGTCTACACACTTAAGGTTCGATGACGCTAGGGTTATTAGGAAGACTTGTATGTGATTACCGAATGTTGTTCGGAGTCCCGAATGAGATCCTGGACGTCACGAGGAGTTCCGGAATAGTCCGGAGGTGAAGATTTATATATGGAAAGTTGTCATACGGTCACCGGAAAGGTTCGGGGGCATATCGGTATTGTACCGGGGCCACCGGAGGGGTTCCGGGGGTCCACCGGGAGGGGCCACCTCTCTCGGAGGGCCTCATGGGCCGTAGAGGAAAGGGAACCAGCCCTTGGAGGGATGGGCGCATCCCCCCCTTGGGCCCATGCGCCTAGGGTTGGGGCGGAAACCCTAAGGGGGGCGCCCCCTTGCTTGGGGGGCAAGCCCCCTCCCCTTGGCCGCCGCCCCCCTCTAGATATCATCTAGAGGGGGGCGGCCCCCTTTCCCCTTCCCCTATAAATAGAGGGGCGAGGGGAGGGCTGCACACCACATCCAAGGCGCAGCCCCTCCCCTCCCCAACACCTCTCCTCCTCCGCAAGAGCTTGGCGAAGCCCTGTCGGAGTACTGCTGCTCCACCACCACCACACCATCGTGCTGCTGTTGGAGCTCTCTTCCTCGTGCTGCTCCACCACCACTCCATCAACCCTGTTCTCTTGAACGCTTCCGCTCGCGATCTACAAGGGTATGTAGATGCACCCCTTTCTCTCTCGTTGCTAGATTACTCCATAGATTGATCTTGGTGATCCGTAGAAAATTTTAAATTTCTGCTACGATCCCCAACATTGGCATCATGAGCTAGGTCTATGCGTAGTTTCTATGCACGAGTAGAACACAAGTTGTTGTGGGCGTCGATTTTGTCAATTTACTTGCCGCTACTAGTCTTATCTTGATTCGGTGGCATCGTGGGATGAAGTGGCCCGGACCGACCTTACACGTACACTTACGTGAGACAGGTTCCACCGACTGACATGCACTAGTTGCATAAGGTGGCTAGCGGGTGTCTGTCTCTCCCACTTTAGGCGGATCGGATTCGATGAAAAGGGTCCTTATGAAGGGTAAATAGAAATTGGCATATCACGTTGTGGTTTTGGCGTAGGTAAGAAACGTTCTTGCTAAGAAACATATAGCAGCCACGTAAAAATTTGCAACAACAATTAGAGGACGTCTAATTTGTTTTTGCAGCATATGCCGTGTGATGTGATATGGCCAAAAGGATGTGATGAATGATATATGTGATGTATGAGATTGATCATGTTCTTGTAATAGGAATCACGACTTGCATGTCGATGAGTATGACAACCGGCAGGAGCCATAGGATTTGTCTTAATTTATTTATGACCTACGTGTCAACATAAACGTCATGTAATTACTTTACTTTATTGCTAAACTGTTAGCCATAGTAGTAGAAGTAATAGTTGACGAGACAACTTCATGAAGACACAATGATGGAGATCATGGTGTCATGCCGGTGACGATGATGATCATGGCGCCCCGAAGATGGAGATCAAAAAGGAGCAAAATGATATTGGCCATATCATGTCACTATTTGATTGCATGTGATGTTTATCATGTTTTACATCTTATTTACTTAGAACAATGGTAGCTTAAATAAGGTGATCCCTCGCAATAATTTCAAGAAAGTGTTCCCCCTAACTGTGCACCGTTGTGAAGGTTCATTATTTCGAAGCACCACGTGATGATCGGGTGTGATGGATTCTAATGTTCGAATACAATGGGTGTAAGCCAGATTTACACACGCAATACACTTAGGTTGACTTGACGAGCCTATCATGTACAGACATGGCCTCGGGACACGGAAGACCGAAAGGTCGAACATGAGTCGTATAGAAGATACGATCAACATGAAGATGTTCACCGATGATGACTAGTCCGTCTCACATGATGATCGGACACGGCCTAGTCGACTCGGATCATGTATCACTTAGATGACTAGAGGGATGTATGTCTGAGTGGGAGTTCATTAGATAATTTGATTAGATGAACTTAATTATCATGAACTTAGTCTAAAATCTTTACAATATGTCTTGTAGATGAAATGGCCCACGCTAATGTTGCCCTCAACTTCAACACCTTTCTAGAGAAAACCAAGCTAAAAGACGATGGTAGCAACTATACAGACTGGGTCTGGAACTTGAGGATCATCCTCATAGCTGCCAAGAAAGCATATGTCCTTGAAGCACCACTAGGTGATGCACCCACCCCAGCAAACCAAGACGTTATGAACGTAATGCTTGGCAGTCCCGTGTTGATGATTACTCCCTGGTTCAGTGCGGCATGCTTTACAGCTTAGAACCGGGGCTCCAAAAGCGTTTCGAGCAGCACGGAGCATATGAGATGTTCCAAGAGCTGAAAATGGTTTTCCAAGCTCATGCCCGAGTCGAGAGATATGAAGTCTTCGACAAGTTCTACAGTTGTAAGATGGAGGAGAATAGTTTCGTCAGCGAGCACATACTCAAAATGTCTGGGTTGCACAACCGCTTGACTCAGCTGGGAGTTAATCTCCCGGATGACGCAGTCGTTGACAGAATCCTTCAGCCGCTTCCACCAAGCTACAAGAGCTTTGTGATGAACTTCAATATGCAGGGGATGGAAAAGACCATTTCTGAGGTATATTCAATGCTGAAATCAGCGGAGGTGGAGATCAAAAAGGAACATCAAGTGTTGATGGTGAATAAAACCACTAAGTTTAAGAAAGGCAAGGGTAAGAAGAACTTCAAGAAGGACGGCAAGGGAGTTGCCGCGCCGGTAAGCCAGTTGCCGGGAAGAAGCCAAAGAATGGGCTCAAGCCTAAGACTGAGTGTTTTTATTGCAAGGGAAGTGGTCACTGGAAGCGGAACTGCCCCAAGTACTTAGCGGACTAGAAGGCCGGCAACACCAAAGGTATATGTGATATACATGTTATTGATGTGTACCTTACCAGTACTTGTAGTAGATCCTGGGTATTTGATACCGGTGCGGTTGCTCATATTTGTAACTCAAAACAGGAGCTGCGGAATAAGCAAAGACTGGCGAAGGACGAGGTGACGATGCGCGTCGGGAATGGTTCCAAGGTCGATGTGATCGCCGTCGGCACGCTACCTCTACATTTACCTACAGGATTAGTTTTAAACCTTAATAATTGTTATTTAGTGCCAGCTTCGAGCATGAACATTGTATCAGGATCTCGTTTAATATGAGATGGCTACTCATTTAAATCCGAGAATAATGGTTGTTCTATTTATATGAGAGATATGTTTTATGGTCATGCCCCGCTGGTCAATGGTTTATTCCTAATGAATCTCGAACGTAATATTACACATATTCATAGTGTGAATACCAAAAGATGTAAGGTTGATAATGATAGTCCCACATACTTGTGGCACTGCCGCCTTGGTCACATCGGTGTCAAGCGCATGAAGAAGCTCCATGCAAATGGACTTTTGGAGTCTCTTGATTACGAATCATTTGACACATGCAAACCATGCCTCATGGGTAAAATGACCAAGACTCCGTTCTCAGGAACAATGGAGCGAGCAACCAACTTATTGGAAATCATACATACTGATGTGTGTGGTCCAATGAGTGTTGAGGCTCGCGGTGGCTATCATTATGTTCTCACCCTCACTGATGACTTGAATACATATGGGTATGTCTACTTAATGAAACACAAGTCTGAGACCTTTGAAAAGTTCAAGGAATTTCAGAGTGAGGTTGAAAATCAACTTGACAGGAAAATAAAGTTCTTACGATCAGATCATGGAGGAGAATATTTGAGTCACGAATTTGGCACGCACTTAAGGAAATGTGGAATAGTTTCACAACTCATGCCGCCTGGAACACCTCAGCGTAATGGTGTGTCCGAACGTCGTAATCGCACTCTATTGGATATGGTACGATCTATGATGTCTCTTACCGATCTACCGCTCTCATTTTGGGGCTATGCTTTAGAGACTGCCGCATTCACTTTAAATAGGGCTCCGTCGAAATCCGTTGAGACGACACCGTATGAATTATGGTTTGGGAAGAAACCTAAGCTGTCGTTTCTAAAAGTTTGAGGATGCGATGCTTATGTCAAGAAACTTCAACCTGAAAAGCTCGAACCCAAATCGGAAAAATGCATCTTCATAGGATACCCTAAAGAAACTATTGGGTATACCTTCTACCTCAGATCCGAAGGCAAGATCTTTGTTGCCAAGAATGGATCATTTCTAGAGAAAGAGTTTCTCTCGAAATAAGTAAGTGGGAGGAAAGTAGAGCTTGATGAAGTACTGCCTCTTGAAGGGAAATTAGCACAGCTCGGGAAAATGTTCCTGTGGTGCCTGCACCGGCTAGAGAGGAAGTTAATGATGATGATCAAGGTACTTCGGATCAAGCTCCTACTGAAATTCGTAGGTCCACAAGGACACGTTCCGCACCAGAGTGGTACGGCAACCCTGTCTTGGAAATCATGTTGTTAGACAACGGTGAACCTTTGAACTATGAGGAAGCGATGGCGGGCCCGGATTCCAACAAATGGCTAGAAGCCATGAAATCCGAGATAAGATTCATGTATGAAAACGAAGTATGGACTTCGACTGACTTGCCCAATGATCGGCGAGCCATAGAAAATAAATGGATCTTTAAGAAGAAGACAGACACGGATGGTAATGTGACCATCTATAAGGCTCGGCTTGTCGCTAAGGGTTATTGACAAGTTCAAGGGGTTGACTACGATGAGACTTTCTCACCCGTAGTGAAGATGAAGTCCGTCCGAATCATGTTAGCAATTGCCGCATTCTATGATTATAAGATATGGCAAATGGACGTCAAAACGGCATTCCTTAATGGTTTCCTTAAGGAAGAATTGTATATGATGCTGCCGGAAGGTTTTGTCGATCCTAAGAATGCTGACAAGGTGTGCAAGCTCCAAGGCTCAATCTATGGGCTGGTGCAAGCATCTCGGAGTTGGAACATTCGATTTGATGAGATGATCAAAGCGTTTGGGTTGACACAGACTTATGGAGAAGCCTGTGTTTACAAGAAAGTGAGTGGGAGCTCTGTAGCATTTCTCATATTATATATGGATGACATACTATTTATGGGAAATGATATAGAATTCTTGGAAAGCATAAAGGCCTACTTGAATAAGTGTTTTTCAATGAAGGACCTTGGAGAAGCTGCTTATATATTAGGCATCAAGATCTATAGAGATAGATCGAGACGCCTCATTGGTCTTTCACAAAGTACGTACCTTGACAAGATATTGAAGAAGTTCAATATGGATCAGTCCAAGAAGGGGTTCTTGCCTGTATTGCAAGGTGTGAGATTGAGCACGGCTCAATGCCCGACCACGGTAGAAGATAGAGAAAAGATGAGTGCCGTCCCCTATGCCTCTGCCATAAGGTCTATTATGCATGCCATGCTGTGTACCAGACCTGATGTAAACCTTGCCGTAAGTTTGGTAGGAAGGTACCAAAGTAATCCCGACATGGAACACTGGACAGCGGTCAAGAATATCCTGAAGTACCTGAAAAGGACTAAGGATATGTTTCTCGTTTATGGAGGTGACGAGGAGCTCGTCGTAAAGGGTTACGTCGATGCTAGCTTTGACACAGATCTGGATGACTCTAAGTCACAAACCGGATACGTGTATATTTTGAATGGTGGGGCAGTCAGCTGGTGCAGTTGCAAGCAAAGCGTTGTGGCGGGATCTACATGTGAAGCGGAGTACATGGCAGCCTCGGAGGCAGCACAAGAAGCAATCTGGGTGAAGGAGTTCATTACCGACCTAGGAGTTATTCCCAATGCGTCGGGCCCGATGACTCTCTTCTGTGACAACACTAGAGCTATTGCCCTTGCCATGGAGCCCAAGTTTCATAGGAAGACCAGGCATATCAAGCGTCGCTTCAACTCCATTCGTGAAAATGTTCAAAATGGAGACATAGATATTTGTAAAGTGCATACGGACTTGAATGTCGCATATCCGTTGACTAAACCTCTTCCTCGAGCAAAACATGATCAACACCAGAACTCTATGGGTGTTCGGTTCATCACAATGTAACTAGATTATTGACTCTAGTGCAAGTGGGAGACTGTTGGAAATATGCCCTAGAGGCAATAATAAAATGGTTATTATTATATTTCCTTGTTCATGATAATTGTCTATTGTTCATGCTATAATTGTGTTAACCGGAAATCGTAATACATGTGTGAATACATAGACCACAATATGTCCCTAGTGAGCCTCTAGTTGACTAGCTCGTTGATCAACAGATGATCATGGTTTCCTGACTATGGACATTGGATGTCGTTGATAACAGGATCACATCATTAGGAGAATGATGTGATGGACAAGACCCAATCCTAAGCATAGCACACGATCGTGTAGTTCGTCTGCTAGAGCTTTTCTAATGTCAAGTATCATTTCCTTAGACCATGAGATTGTGTAACTCCCGGATATCGTAGGAGTGCTTTGGGTGTACCAAACGTCACAATGTAACTGGGTGGCTATAAAGGTGCACTACAGGTATCTCCGAAAGTGTCTGTTGAGTTGGCACGAATCGAGACTGGGATTTGTCACTCTGTATGACGGAGAGGTATCTCTGGGCCCACTCGGTAATGCATCATCATAATGAGCTCAATGTGATCAAGTGGTTGATCACGGGATCATGCATTGTGGAACGAGTAAAGTGACTTGCCGATAACGAGATTGAACAAGATATTGGGATACCGACGATAGAATCTCGGGCACGTAACGTACCGATTGACAAAGGGAATTGTATACGGGATTGCTTGAATCCTCGACATCGTGGTTCATCCGATGAGATCATCATGGAACATGTGGGAGCCAACATGGGTATCTAGATCCCGCTGCTGGTTATTGGCCGGAGAGTCGTCTCGGTCATGTCTGCATGGTTCCCGAACCCGTAGGGTCTACACACTTAAGGTTCGATGATGCTAGGGTTATTAGGAAGACTTGTATGTGATTACCGAATGTTGTTCGGAGTCCCGGATGAGATCCTAGACGTCACGAGGAGTTCCGGAATAGTCCGGAGGTGAAGATTTATATATGGGAAGTTGTCATACGGTCACCGGAAAGGTTCGGGGGCCTATCGGTATTGTACCGGGGCCACCGGAAGGGTTCCGGGGGTCCACCTGGAGGGGCCACCTCTCTCGGAGGGCCTCATGGGCCGTAGAGGAAAGGGAACCAGCCCTTGGAGGTCTGGGCGCATCCCCCCTTGGGCCCATGCGCCTAGGGTTGGGGGGGGGGGGGAAACCCTAAGGGGGGCGCCCCCCTTGCTTGGGGGGCAAGCCCCCTCCCCTTGGCTGCCGCCCCCCCTCTAGATCTCATCTAGAGGGTGCCGGCCCCCTTTCCCCTTCCCCTATAAATAGAGGGGCGAGGGGAGGGCTGCACACCACATCCAAGGCGCAGCCCCTCCCCTCCCCAACACCTCTCCTCCTCCGCAAGAGCTTGGCGAAGCCCTGTAGGAGTAGTGCTGCTCCACCACCACCACGCCATCGTGCTGCTGTTTGAGCTCTCTTCCTCAACCTCTCCCTCCTCCTTGCTGGATCAAGGCGCGGGAGATGTCTCCTCTCCGTACGTGTGTTGAGCGCGAAGGTGTCGTCCGTTCGGCGCTAGGATCATCGGTGATTTGGATCACGACGAGTACGACTCCATCAACCCCGTTCTCTTGAACGCTTCCGCTCGCGATCTACAAGGGTATGTAGATGCACCCCTCTCTCTCTCATTGCTAGATTACTCCATAGATTGATCTTGGTGATGCGTAGAAAATTTTAAATTTCTGCTACGATCCCCAACAGAATCCAATGGTGAAAACGGTTCGAGATTTGGACGCACGGTTTAAGAGATAAAACGTTTTGAATAAACGGATCTACGAAAAAAGGGAAAATTTCCATGTTGCGACAAAGTGGCGCGCTGCATGGGCGCCACTTGTCGCGACCTGGGAAAGTGGAGTGTTCTTTGCAACGAGTACTCCTTAATTAGTGATTTCGGCAAAAAACGTTTAGAAGAAAAAACATATCCAGCGGGCTGTGACCTGGGCAGCAGCCCATGGCCAGAATTTGGCCCGTGAAGCTGCCGCAACCCGCCTGGTGCTCTGAGTCGCTCTCGGCCGTCCGATTGAATTGGAGGGTCCTCTCATCCGAAATAAAAGCTCTGTTGGCCGAAAACCTAGCTCGTTCCCCTTTCCTCCCCGATTCATCCGGTGTGGCGATTTCAGTGATGTGAGCGCCGGCGGCGGATCTTGTGGCGCTGACGGCGACGTGGGAGGTGCGTAGGTCCGTCACACGTGCACATCCGTAAGTGTTTCGCCGGTTACCTTCTTCCCGCGTGTCATCCAGAAACGTCAGCTTCACGGTGACGATGCCGACGCACGGCGGCGGCTGTGCGGGATCTCGATGCGGCGTCATCAAGGTGAGCCCTTCACCTCTTCTCCTTTTTGTGCTCCAAATTTTAGGGATTAGATTTCAAGAGTTTTGCATTTGGGGATTTTCTTTAGTTTCGAAATCACCTCCTTCTAATTGCTAATCCTGGGTACTGGGTAGTAACGTGCTAATTGTGTCATCAACTTGATGCGGAAGCTTGACTTAATTATTCTAACCAAATTAAAGATTATAATCATGCAATTAGTACCAACCCATAGCAAATTATACCTTAACCGAAACTACTAACCCCTAATCCTGACAGTTTAACTTTAACAGTGGGTAATTATCCATAATCTTAAAACATTAACCTTAAGAAGCACTCATTAGGACTTAATCATAATAATCAACTTAAACAGAGCGCCATTAAACATTATTAGGGATCTCTAGGCATAAACATGCTCATGATACCAATGTTACACAATAGACATAAAAGTTAGACATGACATGAATAGGATCTTGAGTCGAGCATTAGACCACCTAAAACAGATTAACAGAAAAGGGTTGGTGATTTCTTAAGGCTTTTGAGGGAAGCCATGTGCCTGCTCGATGCACCCCTCAGCCTATGGCTGCACCTTGCGATCTCCAGCAACATGGAGATGGCCGGGGAAGAAGTGCAGGAACATGAACTCGTAGCAAGCAGCAGGAGCGCTGCCGTAGAAGACGCACAGGTTGCCGTCGGCACTGACCTTGCGGTGACCGGCGGTGGTAGTCGGTCTTCTGATCACCTTGAGCGTCTTTGTTTTAGGATCAGTTGTTAGCAAGTTGTATGATACGTACGTGTGTGTTTTTTCGAAAGGGTTCATCCTGCTCATTATATAGCTGGCGCTAAAGGGATAAGGGACTGAAACCAACAGCTGGATTTGGTGCCTCCAATCATGGCACGTATGTGGGGAAAAAGAGCTTCCCTTTTTCTCTCGGTCAGTTATGACCTGAGATCAAAATTCCAACAGGTGGCTGTTGAGGTGTGGACATGTGGCTGGTGATCACGACAGATAACTGCTGGTTTCGCATAGAAAATGGCAGATGGTTGTGTGATGTGAGATCTGCATGAAATGCCATAGGACGCGGCTGCTCCTTCCGTGTTCCTCGCCCCATCAGGGTTTTTACAAGAACCATGACTACCTGCTGGCTACTGGCCCTTTGAGGCTTTGGGTCGACTGTGAAGCAGCTGCATCTCATTGCGGGGTAACCCGAATAGAGACACCGCCTTAGTGGAGTGGGCTATAAGCATAGGTATTAAAATGCTGACCAAAATCTTGGGCTGGCCACGGCCCAGGTTGGCCCCAACTAAGCTCTGCCTCTGTTCTTGTTCTGATGTACTCATGTACTTGGATGGTTTATTGATTTGTTGATATTGTATGACAATCCATAAAAATATCGTGAATCAAGTAGTCTCTACCTGTATATAGTGTCTATTACACAAGCATCTAGTGGATCACTCACATAGCCCTTGAATAGCTAACTGCTGATTCCTAGTTATGCAAAGATAGAAATCCAAAGTGTTGAGGGAAAACTTAGAACAGATGTTAGGTATTCAGGCTCGCTCTAGAACGAGCTGCACCTTGGACGAGGCTGCTCCCAGCACCCACTGACCCGCCGCCGCCGGCAGCGGTGGCAAGGAGCATTGCTCTGCTCTCCCAGGTTATGTTCCTTCCCTTGTCGGTTCTACTATGCCGTTGAAGGAGGGATGCTGCGACGAGGGAGAATCAGAGAAGGCTAGGGTCATGATGAGCAGGAGTTTTAGGGTTGTGTGCTGTTACGAGGAAAGAGAGCAGAAGGTGTGTGGCGGCTGTGGTGAGGAAGAAAGGAGTGAGGAACTGAGGATAGTGGAATTAGGTCATGGGGGGAGTATAGCTAGTAGATGGGCTTTTGGGCCACAAGGAAGTGCATAGGTAGTGGCCCAATCTCTGTCTTTCTTATTTTTCATTGCAATATACTGTACATGCTAAATTGCTTGACTGCTCTGTTCCTTCTATGTCTGCCTCAAGGATAAGGCGGGGTTAGGCCTTAAAAACAATGACTATTACTAGGTATTAGTAGTTGAGTACTACAGTACCACGTCGACTAGTCCAGCACTAGTCTAGACTAGTCACGATTAGTCTATGAGTCTCAACCCTAAAACGACTCGTTGACTCATCGACTCGTAAACCTTGAACATAAGCTTTATCTTTTTCTCCACAAAGTTTGGCCAATACTGAACATCTTATTTATGCTGGAAAAAGAAATAAACCAGTGAAAGAAATTTTTGTAAGACGTGATCCGTAATTAGTACTAGGATTTTGGTCGAAAGTTGGTGAACTTTGTATTCTTGGTAATTGGTAATGCTATTTTCTGTTTAGGATGAATTAAAATTTATGCTTGTAACCATATTGTTGCATTATCTCATTAGTCTCATTGCTTGCTTTTGAAGAGCTTTTGTGTTCGACTGATAGTATCTTATGTTTTTTGCTGTAGGCGACAATTGCTGACGGAGATGACCCTGGTGAAGCTATGAGAAAAAAGTTCGATGGCATGCATGAAAAATTGGAGTCTGCTGCGAATTCTGAAGATTGGAATAGTGTTCTCAGAATAGTAGAGAAGCTGATTCTTCCTCCTGATAGTGAACCAAGGGAATACGTAATGAAATTGGACCAAGATCTGCAGAAGGTACGAGATGCATGTTTCTCTGTTTATCTTGTTGGTGACATAGATTGCAAATGGATTAAAATGTTGATGATTCTTATGTGGGTTATCAAAACCATTAATGCACGGAAATTGGTACCTGAGAGAGTTTGGTGGAGATGCTGCAATTGTTGCTAGAAAATATCTTTCAGCTGGACGAAACTGTCATATTTGCCAATGAGGAAAGAATGGTTGATGCAAGTTTTTTGAAGTATAATTATGGATTTGTTCGCAATACCGTTATAGATGTTTCTTTGGGAATGGCTAGGATTGTGTCGGTCGATTTGGCTGAAGCGTTGGATAGAAAACGAATGGCCCAGATTGTGTCTTCCTCCTCCCAACAGTTTTTCTCAATAAAACAGATCAGGTGTTTCTTCTTCCTCCGGCACGCCGCCTGCTACCACCCTACCACCATCTGCCGCCGCCGCCCGCGGCCGGCTGCGCTCCGCGCCAGCCTCGCCGCCCCGCCCTCCCCTCAACCTTTGCCCATCGCCATGCTTGCCGCCGTCCCCGGCCATCCCTCTAGCCCTGCCCCCATCTAGTTTTCATCTCCGGCGAAGCCACACCACCGCCGCCCCACCCTGAACCCTAAGATAGATAATGGGGTGATGACGGCGAGCCTCTTCTCTCCGGCGAGGCCATTCCTTCTCCTTCCTTCACTCAAAATCGACTGACCCAAAACTGAAAAGTCAGCTGACTGAAATATAGCTAATCTGTGTTTGTTTTATTCCAGTGTGGTTTGTCCCTTCCTATTACACATACATACAACTATGTGCTGTGCTTAGTTTTTAACTATTTCCTTGTCTATCCAGTATTGGAATCGTTATTACTAAGTGTGTATGGTTCAACGTCTAGATGTATTTGTCAGTTTTCATGTTTATGTATGTGGAGGTGCCCTAATTTTTTATTTCTCATACAGATCGCAGCTTTGCAACCAAAAGACTGGCTTGTGAACAAGCTGAAGAAGCAGAACTCAGTTCCATCATATGAAAATCCTGTCCTAAAATATTCTGATTTACAACAGTGGATTCACAAGCTATCAGAAGAACAAAGGCCTGTGAGGTAATTCTGGGACACATCCTCGACGAATTCAACATTTCTAGTAGTTTCTTTGCAAGTTTTCATTACTCCTTACATTACATAACAGTACAAAGGGATCTTTTTTTTTTCTCATCGATTAGCATGTCCTTTTTCTCCAATTCAGATCTCAATCACAGTAGTCATAGATGAGCTCGTTTTTCTCTGGAAACCTAGGACTTCTTCGTTCATTAGATCTTGTATATGCATATAATTAGCATAAAATATATAATCAGAACTTTTTTCATTGGAACAAAACCGAAGGAAATCGTTGATTAGCACCTATACCCATATTTTTTCCATGCCTTGATGGAGTGATGCACTAGTCACATCTGCCAAATAAAAAATGTGTTTATTTTCCATTTGCTATGTATAACTAAGATGCTTTATCTAAACAATCATTTCTATGCATTTGTGTTTTGCATTGCCATCCTTACTGTTTAGTGTATTAGACCATTTAGACTAGCTTCAGTTTGAAAGGAACTCTGTCTAAACCTTTCTTGTTGTGAACAGCCTTGCGTTGGGAGATTTTAAACTTGATCTGATTGAGATGGCTTTTTTGAACCCAAGCCAAGAAGGTTCTCTAAGTAATTTTATCAGCTACTTCAGTGATCGGCTGTGTAACAATGACCAAAATTTTACATTTCGACATGGAAAAGAATCATGTCACCTATTGGAATATCAGACACCTAATAAACAGCAACCCAGATGGATGTTGATTAAAATGAAGAAAGATAATGCTCGAGCCGAGATTTACATTAGGAGCGATCACTTCTACCTTTGTGCTTTCAGTAACAAAAAGGGTGAAATCTTTGAGCTTGTGAAGGAAGATTGTCTGCGAATAATCAAAAGTTCTGTTGCATTTGGCTGTAGCACAGACTACCCAAGCATACTGAACGACGAAAGACCTCGACTGATTCCAGAAGGTGAATGTGAAAAGAGGTTGTTGGACATAATTCTAAATATGGAGGAATTTTCACATGGCATCGAAGTGCTGTCAAACTATGACCACAGTATTCTGTCAAAACATGATGTGAGTGAGGCTGAAAAACAACGACTCATTCAAGAAGTGCAAGATGCATTAGCTTGGAATGTAGTGGTTTTAGCTGAAGTTTCATGCATCGTTAATCTATTTGTATCCGTCAATGGAAACTGGAAAGAGAGTTGTTCAAGCTTGACAAAACTCTTGTATGAGTATATGATGCATTGGAAGGTAATGTTAAATAAGGCCCGCAACGGTGCCATTGATGCCAAGTTTGAGGACAACATAGTGGCTAAAATCTTGCTGCGATTTAGATGTGAAGCAATTAAGGTGCTTAATCTGCTGTGCAACGCGGAGGGTCCTGGAATTATTAAGAATGGTGAAGATGGCAAAGGATCAGAGGAAGATTCTGGACCATCTCGTGGTAATGACAAAGAGCAAAAGACATCTGGATCTAGCTCTGGACTGTCTGGACATGGTAAGGACAAAGAAACAAACACACCTGGATCTGGACCACTTGATAGTTATGATGACAACCTGGAGGGTGACCGTGATGGTGGAAAACAGAAGGAAAATTATAATGATAGCAGGCCAGGGACGAGTGAGATGAGCAAAATAGCAATGGATTTCATGGGAGGATTGATAGTTGGCAAGAACTGGGTTCAGCCTTTGATGAAGAAAAGAAGCATGGAACCTTTTGTCATCACAAAAAGAGGGGTGGAATCTTTGATCACCAGCAGAAGAAGCGTGGAACCTTTGATGGTGCCATTGCTACCTGATTCTCTAGGATCTGCATATGCAAGTGGTTTGGGTCAGGTCTTGTCATTAGTACCTGATTCTTCGATGTCACATGTACGTGGTTTGGATCCGATGCTGGTTAACTTCATCAAGAATTCGCCTGAGGAAGATATGGTTAACTTCATCAAGAATTCTATCCCCTCACAACCATATTTTCCTACAGGCCAGACTCTCTTAGAATTTTTTTCTATCCACACAAATTTGTGCTTAATAAAGACTATCATACTTTATGATAATCGCGGTGGTACTTTAATATACGAGTCCAAGGAAGGAGAAAAGGACGAGTTTTTAAAAGACGCTCCATTTGGTTATCAGAGGATATAGGAAGAAAACCTTATGCTTTCATGGTATGATATTTATTCATAAACTAATTCATCCTTTTCTTTTAGTGATTGTGGTGAATTTACTCCTAATGTTTTTTATAATATGAATGCAGGAATCTCTTGTTCTCAAAGGCCCGAGCCGTCCCATGACTGCTCATGATGGGTACTGGATCATTCAAATTAATGTTCCGGTTGAATCATCTTTCGAGCCTGAACACCACCCTGAAATACCTGGTCGAGTATTATATTTGAATGATGATTTCCTTGACAAACCCAGGGGCAATTTAATTTCTATCAGAGGTGGCCTTGTTAACATCACATCAGTGACTTTCAGCAATGCAGTTCGCTCTTCAATCCGATTTTTACTTTGTTCTCACCAAGATGGCAGTTTTACTAAAGTGGAGGGCGAGCTTATATTATCTGTTGAAAATTATCCATTTGGCTTCACTATTTTCAAAAATCAAGTCGAGGATGATGCTGTTCATTTCGTTAGACAGAGTGGCACAGTATTTGAACTTCCGTTGACTCGGCATGTTCTTGCACTGCCTATAGGATCTCGTGTACATGTCTTGGGGACTTTGAAACTAGCGACCTTGAAAGTGTTTGTAGATCAGTATCTGGTGCTCGACAAGAATGTTGCATGGGCTGGATGGACTGTGGAGACGGGTCTGTATGCTGCTATATGCATTGAGGCAAGTTCTTTTCTCTAGAGCTTAGTTATAGGAAATTTGGAAATACTACTTGTAGTAGTTTAATTAGCCCATTGTAATGGATTTGGTGACCATGAGCGGATGAAATAATAGTACTAAAGAACCGCCGTGTCTGCAGTAATATTTGTCATATGGAAAACAGTTGTTTTAAGCCGGCTGATTACTCGCTAAGATCCGCCAGCTTGGAAGCCTAAACGTTGGACCGCTGCTGTTTAAAACGCGCGCGCCCCAGTGCTACTCTGCATGCATCCGATCTGCCCTCCACTCCAACGTACTCCCTCTGTAAAAATAATATAAGAGCATTTGGATCACTATTCTAGTTATCTATATGCTCTTTTAACGGAGTAAATCACCACGGGTAGCCTAGCCGGCTCCTCCTGGCACTTCTGAAAAAATTACGGGCCAATCCGGCCTTCAAAAATCCAAAACGTGGGGCCGCCTTCCCCTTGCCGGCTGTCTCCAGGCCGACTATCGGAAGGCGGCCCAGCCTTAACCCTCATGAAGAAAGCCGCGGGAGGGCCGACTCCAAGAAGCCGGCCGCGGGAGGGCCGACTCCAAGAAGCCGGCTCCCACAAAGCGGTCAAGATCGTACCCTCGAAGTCTGCATCCACATAACATCGATGAGACGGGGCATGGCTACAGTAAAGCCTGCCACCCTCAAATCCCAGAGCACGCCTAGCACAGTGCGCCGTACGGGATGGCCATGACCCGTCCGGCGCGGCACGGCCCACGGGCAGTGGGCCCCTTCGGGCAGAGAGACACCCGAAGGCGACCAGGCCTCCTCTAGTCGGCCCGAGACAAGGCCGGCTTCCCATAGCCGGCTTGGTTCCTCCCTCGAAGGAAGCGCCTCATTAAGGAGACAAGACAAGGTGAGGCTACAGTGATCGCCCGCCGGGCGGTGGCACTGTAGCCACGCTTACCTCGACAAAGCCCTCGTCACCAGGATTGAGGCAACAGTAACCAGCCCCCGACAAGGCCCCTGACAGTGGGGCCGGCCTATCGACCAAGAAGCCGGCAGCCGGCGGGACCCACCAGCCAGCGGGCCCCAGCAGCCGGCGTAGAAGCCGGCGAGCGTAGACACTGACAGCTAGGGCCCGCGCCCAGCCGGATTACCATTGTATCCCCGGGGGTAGGCCTATATAAACCCCCGGGGCACCCATGCAAAGGGTTGATCTCAGCTAGTTTTAGACACCACATAGAGAGAAGAGGAGAGCTAGCCGTGCCCTTCTTCTTCCTCCCACCGAACAGCTCAAGGAGCATCTTGTAGCCACTTGTTCATCTAGTGATCATGCGGAGACCCCGCAGAGCAGCAGTAGGGGTGTTATCTCCACGGAGAGCCCCGAAGCTGGGTAAGATTCACTGGCGTGCATGTCTTCGCCTCATCCCGCTTCCAGGCACCGGCGA
Source organism: Triticum dicoccoides (assembly GCF_002162155.2). Taxonomy (NCBI): domain Eukaryota; kingdom Viridiplantae; phylum Streptophyta; class Magnoliopsida; order Poales; family Poaceae; genus Triticum; species Triticum dicoccoides. The sequence goes on from NC_041382.1 coordinate 51,201,212, forward strand.
CGTCTTATTGGCTCTCACAATGATAAGCCACCCGTTGGCATATGTCGCACCTACCACTCGACATTTGGTGCCCACCATGGGGCCAGGTGCACCGTCATCCGGAGACCTGTTTTGGACGGGAACCCTCTTCCTCCCCAGCGAGCGTAGCCAGCCCGGCACGCCCGATGGCGCTTGCCACGACGCGCTGCAAGGCGTCACCAACGTCTGCGCAGCGAGCAACCTCGCCCATCTTCCTGGCGAGACCCACATCTCCGACGAGCCCGCCTCCGACGCAGGCACCGACCACCTCGTCAACCTCCTCGGCCAGCTCCGCGTCTCCAGCGAGCCTGCTGTGGATTTGGAGTCCGTTGGCTCCACCGATCCGATGCCTATCGACTCCGACACGGCCTCGCTCGACGCTTTCCCCACCGACATCGTGATCTACAAGGACCCGCTTCCCCAAGCCGTCGGCTGTGACGGTGCCATCACCGAGGTGATGGTCATCGGCCACGGCGGCGCTTCTGGCGAGAACGCCCACGACGCCCTGCAGACGGCGCTGCACGACTTGTCCATCCCCCTCCCAGCCGACGCCGACGCCGACGCGGAAACACTGGAGGTGCGCCGCCTAGCCCTCATTGCGGAGGGCCAGAAGATAGCTTCCATGAGATGCCTCACCGAGGCTCACCAGGGCGAAGTCGACCGCGCCGCCTTCGGCACGCCGCCTCCCGACGGGCCAAGCCGTGTTGGCATCGTCAAGAAATGCGGCGCGGCTATCGCCGACATGCTGGGAGCGGACCGCCCATTTTATACCACGCCTCTCGAGAATCTACGCGCCGCCCAGGCGGCCGCAGACGAGCTGGATAGACTGGGGCCCGACGAGCTCCCTTACATGGCCAGACGCATCCAACAGCTTATCAACGCGGCCGCTGAGCGGCACGAAGACGGCGCCCG
>NC_041382.1:51202295-51240671 GCF_002162155.2 Triticum dicoccoides
CGAGAACACGGTGCGACGTCGCGAACGCCGACGGCCGGCAACACCCATGCGAGGAAAGAAAAGGAGCCGGCTGCAAGTCGCAGCCGGACTCACGTCTCCATCGAGCGCGACGCAGAAGGCCGCCCTCGAGCTGTGGAGCGGCGAGGCAAGCCGCCTCCACCTCCGCCTCATGGTGAGAGATACCCCACCCCGTCGCCTGTCACGCATCTGACTCTCAGCGGTCGACTAGGTCGCCGCGAAGGAGTCGGCGAGAACGACGCCCGCCATCGGATCGACCGCCTAGCGCGATCCCTGGCGCTAGAAGAAGAAGATGATGTCGGCCCACCCTGTTTCGGCCCCCGCATTCGCGATGAGCCCTTCCCCAAAGGGTTCACGCTCCCAAGAGACACGCCCAAGTACAACGGTTCCGTGAAGCCGAAAGATTGGTTGATCGACTACTCCACAGCGGTTTGCATAGCAAACGGCAACAGGCGTGTTGCCGTGAAATATGTCCCTCTCATGCTCCAAGGCACGGCGCGTACCTGGCTCAATAGCCTCAAGCCTTATAGCATCAACAGCTGGATAGACTTCACATAAGCCTTCAACCGCAACTTCACCAGCACCTACAAGCGGGCTCCCAAGCCCCGGCAGCTCTCCTTGTGTGTCCAAGGGCCCAACGAATCAACCCGCGACTACCTCACGCGTTGGGCCGAGCTCCGTAATTCTTGTGAAGGGGTGCATGAGGTTCAAGCCATAGAGTACTTCACTGCCGGGTGCCGAGAAGGCACCCTCCTCAAGCACAAGCTCCTCTGCGACGAGCCGACTACCCTCGACGAGCTTCTGGTCATAGCGGACAAGTACGCCACCGCCGACTCCTCAATGAAGATCGAGCTCCGGGTAGATGCGTCCGGGAAAGTACTCAACCCGGCACCCAAGACGCCGGCTGGGGACTCCAGCCGACGCCCGTACCAGAACGACCACAAGCGCAAGGGCCCCGTGCCGCCCTCCACCAGTCGGCAGGTGGCCACAATCGAAGACGAGCAGCCCGAAGGGCGGCCCGCACCCAAGAAGCAGAAAGGCGGCAGGCCGGCTTGGCAGTCGGCCTTCTCCTACGAGCAGGCTCTCGACGCCCCATGCAAGTTCCACAGTGGCGCGAAGCCGTCCAACCACACAACCCGGAAGTGCCACCGGCTCACCCGAATTTCCAAAGGCGAAGGGCTCGCGCCGCCTCCGCCTGCTGGTCAGCCGCCTCCGGCTCCTCAGCAGCCGGCCGCTCGGCCAGCAGTCGGAGCTGTGCATGATGAGTTCCCCGACGAGCATGCCGCCTATGTCATCTTTACAAGCCAGCCCGAAGACCGGCGCAGCAGACGCCGAGAGCACCAGGAAGTCAACGCTGTCGCTACCAACCCCTCCGAGCACATGCACTGGTCAGAAAAGCCTATCAGCTTGAGCCGGGCCGACCACCCAGAGGTGATGCCATCTCCCGGCTCTTATGCGTTGGTTCTGGATGCCACCCTTGCAACAGACAGACGCGCCGCCCGTTTCTCCCGCGTGCTGATAGACGGCGGGAGTAGCATCAACATCCTGTACCGTGACACCCTGGAGAAGCTGAACGTCAAGACGAAGCAACTCATGCCTACTCGGACTGTGTTCCATGGCATCGTACCCGGCCTGTCCTGCGCCCCCATTGGCAAGATCAAGATCGATGTTCTCTTTGGGGACAAGGATCATTTCCGCCGGGAAGCGATCTGGTTTGAAGTGGTGGACCTTGAGAGCCCCTACCATGCACTGCTTGGCCGTCCTGCCTTGGCCAAGTTCATGGATGTTCCCCACTATGCTTACCTCAAGATGAAGATGCCGAGCACCAATGGCATCATCACCATAGACGGCGATTACAAGAAATCCTCCGAGTGCGCAGCAGCCAGCAGCCGGCTGGCCAAGTCCCTTGTGATTGCCGAAGAAAAGAAGATGTTGGACCGAGTCGTGGCCATGGCCAGCAAGCAGCCGGCTCTGTCCCCCGACCCCAAGGAGAGTGATGCCCAAGGTTCCTTCCAGCCGGCCAAGGAAACAAAGAAGATACCTCTTGACCCCAAACACCCAGAAAGGTTTGCCGTCATTGGGGCAAACCTGAACAACAAATAGGAAGGCGAGCTCGCCGACTTCCTCTATGAGAATCGTGACATCTTCGCGTGGTACCCCAGGGACATGCCAGGTGTTCCGAAGGAATTCGCCGAGCACAAGCTACATGTCCGAGAAGACGCCAAACCAGTCAAGCAGCCCCTCCGCCGACTGTCGGAGGAAAAGAGAAGGATTGTACGAGAAGAGATAGCCCGACTTTTGGCAGCCGTCTTCATTATGGAGGTTTTCTTTCCAGAGTGGCTCGCCAACCCGGTCCTCGTGCTGAAGAAGAACAACAAGTGGCGCATGTGTATAGACTACACGAGCCTCAACAAGGCCTGCCCCAAAGATCCTTTCGCCCTGCCAAGGATAGATCAAGTGATAGACTCCACAGCCGGATGCGAGCTGTTAAGTTCCTTGGACGCTTACTCAGGATACCACCAGATAAAGTTAGACTCGGCCGACCGCCTGAAGACCGCCTTCATCACGCCATTCGGAGCTTTCTGCTACCTGACTATGACATTCGGCTTGAGAAATGCCGGTGCCACTTTTCAGCGTTGCATGCAGAAGTGCCTCCTCAAGCAGCTCAGCAGAAATGCACACGTCTACGTAGACGACATTGTGGTGAAGATGGAGAAGCGCGGCACCTTGCTGGAAGACCTCAAGGAAACATTTGAGAACCTGCACCGGTTCCAGATCAAGCTCAACCCCGAGAAATGCGTGTTCGGAGTGCCAGCCGGCCAGCTTCTAGGCTTCCTGGTCTCCGAACGCGGCATCGAGTGCAACCCAGTGAAGATCAAGGCCATTGAGAGGATGGAGATTCCCTCCAAACTGCGAGACATCCAGAAGTTTACCGGATGCTTGGCCTCCCTGAACCGCTTCACCAGTCGGCTTGGAGAGAAAGCTCTCCCCCTCTACCACCTCATGAAGAAGACCACTCACTTCGAGTGGAACGACCAGGCCGACCAAGCTTTTCACGAGCTGAAGAAGATGCTGGCCACGCCGCCTGTCCTGGCGGCGCCGACTGAGAAAGAGCCCATGCTCCTTTACATTGCCGCAACCAGCCGGGTGGTCAGCACCGTCATCGTAGTCCAGCGTCTAGAAGAGGGCCGAGCCCAGCCGGTCCAGATGCCGGTGTACTATTTGAGTGAGGTGCTGTCTACCTCGAAGCAGAACTACCTGCACTACCAGAAGATGTGCTATGGCATGTACTTCGCCGCCAAGAAGCTGAAGCCCTACTTTCAAGAGCACCCCATCACGGTCGTATGCACCGCCCCACTTGCCGAGATCATAGGCAGCCGGGATGCATCCGGCCGAGTGGCAAAATGGGCCATCGAGCTAGCCCCTTACGCAATCTTCTACCAGCCTCGCACCGCCATCAAGTCCCAAGCATTGGCCGACTTCCTCGTCGACTGGGCCGAGACCCAGTACCTGCCACCGGCCCCCGACTCCACCCATTGGCGGATGCACTTTGATGGGTCCAAGATGCGCACCGGCTTGGGAGCCGACATCGTCCTCACCTCTCCCAAAGGCGACAAGCTCAAGTACACCTTGCAAATTCACTTTGCCGCTTCCAACAACGTGGCCGAGTACGAGGCGCTCATACACGGGCTCCAGCTTGCCAAAGAACTTGGCATCCGCCGGATCCTGTGTTACGGCGACTCGGACTTGGTAGTCCAGCAATCATCCGGCGACTGGGACGCCAAGGACGCAAATATGGCAAGCTACCGCTTCCTCGTTCAGCAGATTAGCAGATACTTTGAAGGATGCGAGTTCCTTCACGTACCACGAGCCGACAACGAGCCAACAGATACCCTGGCTCGAATAGGCTCCACTCGGCAGGCAATACCAACCGGCGTCTCTCTGCAACGCCTCCTCAAGCCGTCTATCAAGCCGTCTCCAGAGTTCGATTCCATCTTCGTGCCGCCTAACCCCGACGCAGCCGGATCCGGCTTGAAGAACCAAGCAGGCGCCCCAGGGACTTCGATAGGCGGCCCGGGGACTTCGATAGGTGGCTCGAGGACTTCAGTAGGCGGCTCGGAGACTTCCGTAGTTACACCCGACCCGAGGACTTCTGAACCCGGCTCGGGGACTACGGTAGTCGGCCCGGGGACTGCACCAACACAACAAGCGGCGGCCGACTCCAGCATTTCACCACCCAGCCCGGCCACCCTGGTGGCAGTAGCCGTGTTGGCAATAGAAGAAGTCACAGCTCCATCATGGGCCCAGCCCATCCTCAACTTCCTGATAAACCAAGAACTGCCGGCTGACGAGACAGAGGCAAGACAAGTCCAACGCCGAGCCAGAGCATACACAATCGTCAACAGAGAGCTCGTCAGGCGCAGTGTCACTGGAGTCTTCCAGCGATGCATCGAGCAAGAGAAGGGCATAGCAATCCTCAGAGACATCCACAAAGGCGAATGCGGCCACCATGCGGCCTCAAGATCACTCGTCGCCAAAGCTTTCCGCCATGGATTCTTTTGGCCGACGGCTTTGGACGATGCCAAGGAGTTAGTTAAACATTGCAAAGGGTGCCAAGTCTTCAGCAACAAGCAACACCTGCCGGCTACGGCACTGAAGACCATTCCCCTCACTTGGCCCTTTGCCGTTTGGGGACTGGACATGGTGGGCCCATTCAAGACGGCGCGCGGCGGCATGACACATCTGCTTGTCGCTGTGGACAAATTCACCAAATGGATTGAAGCAAAGCCGATCAAGAAGCTGAATGGGCCGACTGCCGTGACATTCATCGCAGATATTACAACTCGGTACGGCGTGCCGCCCAGCATCATCACCGACAACGGCACGAATTTCGCCAAGGGAGCATTGGCACGTTTCTGCGCGACGCAGGGCATCCGACTGGACTTAGCGTCCGTTGCCCACCCGTAGTCAAACGGCCAAGTCGAGCGAGCCAATGGCCTCATCCTTTCCGGCATCAAGCCCCGACTGGTCATGCCACTGGAGCGTTCGGCCGGCTGTTGGCTCGATGAGCTGCCGGCCGTCCTCTGGAGTCTGCACACTACCCCAAACAAGTCAACCGACTTCACTCCTTTCTTCCTCGTGTATGGTGCCGAGGCGGTCATCTCAACTGACATCGAGTTCGACTCGCCTCAGGTAACCATGTACACGGAGACGGAGGCCAAAGAAGCACGAGAAGACGGTGTCGACCTGCTGGAAGAAAGCTGGCTGTTAGCCCTCAGCCGGTCGGCCATCTACCAGCAGGGTCTTCGCCGCTACCACAACCGGAAGGTCAAGCCAAAATCTTTCCAAGAGGGCGATCTGGTGCTCCGGCTGATCCAGTGAACAGCCGGCCAGCACAAGCTCTCGGCCCCTTGGGAGGGCCCCTTCGTCATCAGCAGAGCTTTGGGCAACGACTCCTACTACCTAATCGACGCGCAGAAGCCGAAGGTGCAAAAGAGAGATGATTCGGGCAAGGAGTCAGAACGACCATGGAACGCCAATCTCCTCCGAAGATTTTATAGTTAAAAAGCAGTATGTACCACGCTACCTTTTGTACTAAGTACGAGACAATAGGCTCCCCGAGGAGAACTCGGGGACTGCCATCCTTTATCTATGAATGAAGAGTATCATGCTTATGATTATGTCATTACATTCACTTTTCTCGTCCGGCACTGGGTTCGACCAGTCGGCCCGGGAACTGGCCGCCTTAAGTTATATCTAAGTTCCGCCTGCGGTCAGACAAGTAGTGTGCCAGCACCCAAGCCCCCTCTTGCCGAAAGTCGCAGCTCGAAGAACCGACTGTCCGGCTGGCAAGAGCCAAAGGCAGGAAAGGGCGCCCACACGAAAAACGGCCAAGGACTAGTGAACTTATATAACATGAGCCGGCCTCCCGTCCCGCCAGCCGGCTACCAGAGTAGCCGGCCGGCCGGTTTCCATTCACCTCGCTACAATCTAAGAAAGCTCGAGTACTTGCCTTCCCCAAAAATAGCCAAGTTCTTCCCTAGCCACAGACTGTAGAGCAGCTGCCGGCTGGGAAGGCAGCAGTTAGGGGAAGGCGGCAAAGGAAACATCCTAAGGATAAAAAGCATACGCGAATGGAAGCCAAACACATGCATGATCATATTTACACAAAAGACCTTCGAAAGGCCAGCATTCAACATAGTTTGAATACACCCCCAGTGGGTGGAACTGCGCAAAATTAACAAACATTGTTCAAAGAGTAACAAGCAGGGAAAGCAAGGACAGCGGATCAGGCCAAGGGAGCGACGGGCGAGTCGGGCAGGTCGGTGGAGGCGGCAGTACTGGCTGGAGGAGTGGCCGGCTGGTGAACCTCGACATGATCACCACCTCCCGCAGACGGTGCTCGTGCGTGCCTCGTTGCTGGAGGCACGATCAGGCTGAGGTTGGCTGGTCGCTTCGCCATCTGGCACGTTGCCTTCACCGCCTTCCCCTTCTTCTTCTTCACCCTTGTCGCTTGAGGAAATCTCCTCCGCCGAGTCCTCACCCTCGGCCGGGTTCAGCCCGAACCACTCCTCCGGCTGAGCAACGCCGTCATCATTCACCTCAGGGGCAAAGACACTAGTGTCAGTGCAGTCGGCGATCGTCGAGGCGCGCTGGGCGATAGCCGGCCTCACCGCCACCAGCTCTTTGTTGGCTTCCAGCCGCCAAGTACGCAGCTGGTCCAAGTTCAGCCCAGGATACCAGGCTCGGACAAACTCCAGCGCCCGCCCATGCCGAGCCGGGCCGCCGATGCCTTCCAAGCCTTCAAGCGGCCGACCGCAACCTCCAGCCAGTCGGCAGTCCGACTTGGGGTGCGGGGAATCGCCTCGCCAGGCCAAAGGGCGGTCAGCACTTGCGCACCGGCGCGCTGAAGACGGCGGAGCATGCGGTGAGCCGGTTGCAGACGGGCTTGAATCGCCAAGAGCCGCTCCTCAAGTGATCGACCCGCATCCGGCGCGATCTCAGCCCCTCCCTGCCGCCGCGCGTCACGATAGGCCTCGATAGCTTGGTTGGCGGCGACGGAGTAACTAGGAAAGTAATCTGCGCAAAGAAAGAACCAGTAGCTCAAAGTCAAAAAAGTAAACCAGATGACAGGAGGCAGGCAAAGAAACAAAGAAGAAGGCGGCCTACCGTCGATCAAATCCTCAACCCGGCTGTAGCCTTGACTCAGCGCCTGCCTCTCCTCAGCCCAGCCAGCCGCCTCGGTCTCATATTCGGGTTTGAGGGCAGTCTCGCCATCCTGCGCCGCCTTCAGGGCCGCCTTATGGCTCTCCTCCTGATCGGCCAATCTCTTGGCCAAGCGATCACGCTCCTGAATCAAAGCGTTGCACTCAACTTCCTTGGCACGAAGGGCGGACTGGGCTCTGCCTAATTCCTCCCTCAAGCCGGCGTTGGCCCCTGCCTACATGAAGAAGAAGGAAAAGAGTAATAAGAAAGAAGTCGTCAGGAAAAGATCCGACCCAACTGCTCAGCAGTCGGCCCGAATCTCGGGGACTACACCCAGTGGGTGCGCTGACGCGCCCCCATTTGAGAATCAAAGACAAAGCACTTACTCCGGCTCTCAATCAGGTCAGCGGCTTTCTGACTCAACTCCTGAGCCTGGGAGTTGAAAGCAGCCGCGCGGGAGTTGTGATACTCCTGCAGAAAAGTCAGGAGATGCCAATAGGAACAAGACGGCAGTCGAAGTCTACTAAAAAATTCCAAGCCGCCTGCTCAGCAGCCGACTCGAAATTCGGGGACTACACCCAGTGGGTGCGCTGACGCGCCCCGCCGGAAGAAATCAAGAGCAATCAACGATATGCACAAGGACTCACCCGAATAGCCGTTCGCGTCGCGAGGAACTCTTGGGTATACTGCTTCAACGCAGCCGCCTGAGCCTGAAGCCAGTTCCGGACGTCCTGCGCCGCATGTTCAGCACGGTTGTTCCATCGCCTGGCGTCCACCCGGACGAGCTGTCGCTGGCCGCCTCCAGATCCTGGGCCGGCGCCCCGGCGCCTGCTGCTCTCTGTGACTCCGGCGCCAAGGTTGTCTTCTCCGCGCGCCGACGAGACGGTGACGAAACCACAAGATCCGCCCTCGCAGTCGGCTTGTCCCCTGCCGGCTGCATGGGCGACGCCTCAGGCCGGCTCCCTTGAGTCGTTTCGGGCGGCGGTGATGACGCCGCCTACCTCTCCATCACCGGCTGGTCACGATCGACCTCCTCCGATGGAGGCACGGGGACGTCTGGGGCCGTGGTGCAAAGGGGGATGACGAGCCGCGGGGGCTGGTTCTGCAGAACCTCTGCCTCCGTCTCTCTAGCCGCGGCCTCCGCTTGGGCCTTGGTGGCCGCATCGGCCCGCGTCTCCGCCGACTTCTCCCGCACCTCCCGAGCCGCCCTTTGCTCCTCCGCCTCCCGCTCTTCCCGAGCCTCTCGCAAGTTCCGCTCCGTCGCCTCTAAGAGGTCAGCGCGGGGATCCACACGGCGGGAGCTCGAAGACCCTCCCGCGCCTCCAACTATGAAGGCGACAGAAGCTCGCTCTAGAGAAAGCAGGGCCCTGTCCGACAAGTCAAGAGGAAAGGACCAGAAGAATTTCAACCAAAAAAGAAAAAGAAAGGCATGAGAAAAGCGACACTTACGCGGAAACTACCTGCGGCTGCTTCACCACCTTGCGGAAGCGGGCCACCTTCGCGGCCGCCTCTTCCCGCTTGGTCGCCGCCGCGGTGCCCTTGGGCTTCTTGGGCCAGCTGCCGAATTGGGTCGATGCGGCCCGGCGCTTCGGTATGCCGCCTCGGGCAGCCGGCGCGGCAGATGGGCCTGCGCCTTGATGGTCGGGTACCGGCTGGCGATGCGGGACGACTTCGACCTCGTCATCATCCGCCCAATCCTCGAGGGCGGCCCCGAGCCCTGGGCCGCCTACCTCGCCGCCTTCCCCTGCAACGTCGTCCTCCATGGCGGCCGCTCCCAGATCCGGGTCATCAACATCGTCCACCGTGCGGTCAGGACGGAGCTGGCGCTCCACCCCTGCGGCCCCGGTTGCTGGCGGAAGAAGTGGGTTCTGCTAATAGCGAGCCGGCTAGTCAAGAGTCGGCCGCCGTGAAGCCGGCAACAAGAAAAGAAGAAGAAAGAAGAGGAACTTACCACAGGCGGGGGATTGGCGCGAGAATACGGCTCCTGTCCGTACCGCCACTCCTCGTCGAGCTTGCAATTGGAAATGTAGTTTACCATATAAGCCACCTCGGCGTGGGGCATCTCCCCGGTGCTCAGCCGGCATGGGTCGAAGCGGCCGCTCATCTGACAGATCAGGTGAGGCCGGCCTTGGAGCGGAAGTATCCGGCGCTCCACGAAGGTGGCCACCAAGTCGGCTCCGGTCAAGCCCTCTGACTGGATCATCACCCAGAGCCGGACAACAGCGGCGGCCCCGGCCGGCGACAGCGACCTGGCCCGGTAGCTCCATGAGGGCTGCCTCCCAGCCGGCGGGCCAGCTACGTAAGCCGGCAAGTTGACGAAGTCGCCATGCGTGGCAATATTCTTCACGTAGAAGTAAGATTTTTGTCAGAGCTTCACCGACTGGATCAGCGGGATGGATGGAAACGGATTGTTGTCGCTCGTCCGCCGCATGGCGATGAAGGCGCCACAAGGGGCGGGCATGCCCGCGATGACAGTGCCAAGCTTGCACTGGAAGAATTCCCCAAGAGCTCAAGAGTGGGGAGAACACCAAGAAAGCCCTCGCACAGGGTGACGAAGGCCGACAGCAGTATCACTGTGTTTGGAGTAAGGTGATGCAACTGGAGGTGGTAGAACTCGAGGAATGAGCGAAAGAACCCGCTCGCCGGAAGGCCGAAGTCGCGCAGGCTGTGCGAGCGGAATACTACCCGCTCGTCCTCCTCCGGCGCCGGTGAGATCTCCCTCGCCGGCGCACGACGGACCCGCACGAGGCTCGCGCCTGGCAGCCGCCGCATCCGGCGGAGGAACTCGACGTGGTCTTCGTGAACATTGGAGCCATCCCAAGAGCTCGACAACTCCATGGGAACGGCGCGGCCGAGAGCAAGGCGCTGCGGCGAAGAGGCGCGTGACCTCGCTACGATGGAGCAAGGGCGAGCCAAGAAGATGGGCGGAAGAACCGAGCGGCGGCAGGAGGTCTCGGCAACGGTGAGGAAGAAGGAGTGAGGGGCGGAGCAAGGGCGAGCGTGCGAGCATCTGCCGCTCCCCCTCCTCCCTCCTACTTATAGCCCCGCGCGGCGAAGCGGAGGAGGCGAGGTGTGGGGGGCGTGGAATTAACTGCGCCCACTCCTCCACGTCCCGCGATTATTGCACCTTAACGACGTACATGAACCGCCGCTGGAAGACGTGCGGCCCGCCCGGGCCACAGAAGATCCGCGCGTGGGCCGAGGCCCAGTAGTGGTGGGCCCTGAACTGCAGCGGCGTCCCGTCGCGCGCGTGGGCTGGCAGGCCTTGTCAGCCCTCAGGCGCCACGTGGCGCGTGGGTGGCGGGCGGCCTGTTCGCAACCTAGCCCGCGCAAGCGCTTGGTTCCCGCCTCCAAACTTCGAGACCGCCAAAGGACGGCGCCCTAATCTAAAGCCGGCTTCAACTGCCGGTTCCTCAGGATAGGAAGCTGACCAAGCTTCTCGTCCCCTTGTCAGCCTCGAAGCTCGACCAGCTTCGGGGAAGACTGACGGAGTAAATGACCACGGGTAGCCTAGCCGGCTCCCCCTGGCACTTCTAAAAAAATTATGGGCCAATCCGGCCTTCAAGAATCCAAGACGTGGGGCCGCCTTCCCCTTGCCGGCTGTCTCCAGGCCGACCATCGGAAGGCGGGCCGGCCTTAACCCTCATGAAGAAAGCCACGGGAGGGCCGACTCCGAGAAGCCGGCCGCGGGAGGGCCGACTCCAAGAAGCCGGCCACTAGAAGGCCGACTCCAAGGAGCCGGCTCCCACAAAGCGGTCAAGATCGTACCCTCGAAGTCTGCATCCACGTAACATCGATGAGACGGGGCGTGGCTACAGTAAAGCCTGCCAGCCCCGAATCCCGGAGCACGCCTGGCATAGTGCGCCGTATGGGATGGCCATGACCCGTCCGGCGTGGCACTGTTGCCATGTTGACTATGGCGCCATCTACGACGAGCTGTCAGCACGGCCCACGGGCAGTGGGCCCCTTCGGGCAGAGAGACATCCGAAGGCGGCCAGGCCTCCTCCAGTCGGCCCGAGACAAGGCCGGCTTCCCATAGCCGGCTTGCTTCCTCCCTCGAAGGAAGCGCCTCATTAAGGAGACAATACGAGGTGAGGCTACAGTGATCGCCCACCGGGCGGCGGCACTGTAGCCACGCTTACCTCGACAAAGCCCTCGTCACCAGGATTGAGGCAACAGTAACCAGCCCCCGACAAGGCCCCTGACAGTGGGGCCGGCCTGTTGACCAAGAAGCCGGCAGCCGGCGGGACCCACCAGCCGGCGTAGAAGCCGGCGAGCGTAGACACTGATAGCTAGGGCCCGCGCCCAGCCGGATTACCATTGTACCCCCGGGGGGTAGGCCTATATAACCCCCCCGGGGCACCCATGCAAAGGGTTGATCTCATCTAGTTTTAGACACCACACAGAGAGAAGAGGAGAGCTAGCCGTGCCCTTCTTCTTCCTCCCACCGAACAGCTCAAGGAGCATCTTGTAGCCTCTTGTTCATCTAGTGATCATGCGGAGACCCCGCAGAGCAGCAGTAGGGGTGTTATCTCCACGGAGAGCCCTGAAGCTGGGTAAGATTCGCCGGCGTGCATGTCTTCGCCTCATCCCGCTTCCAGGCACCGGCGACGTCTTATTCACTCCCACAATGATAAGCCACCCGTTGGCATATGTCACACCTACCATCCGACATATATTTCTTCATGTGGCTGCACCCAGCCGCTGCTCTCTCCGATCTGCCCTCCACTCCCACGTACTCCCTCCGTAAAATTGGATGCGTCTAGTGAGCAGCCGGGTTCTCGGTAGCGCTCCTCGGCGGCCGGCCGTATTAGGAAAATTAGTATACCCTGTCCTGATTAGTAAAGTCTATATTATGTGTCTATTCATCTAGTCCTCACATGAGATAAAAATTAAAAGCATCACGCAGCGCACGAGTCTTCTTTTTTCTCCTTTACGCTGGCCTCACTTCTTTTCCCATGTACTCTGCATTAGTAAAGCAGAAAGTCAATTAATTGCATTCCTAGAAATCAAAAAGCTATAACTTCCAAACCACATGTCGAAATTAATATCCGTTTTCATTGTTGGAACAGTCGTGATGAGATCTTTTAAACTAGACCCCATTTGCATATGTTTCGATGAACTTTTTTCACTGCCAACTGGTTGTACTACATGGTGCGACTTTTATACCATGGGATGCAACTTTTCTGAAACAGTTTTGGTGCTAACACAACCAACTATTACATTGCATGGGTGCAATTTTAGTGCTTCAAACTTCATGAGATGAGCAACTTCATCTATTGTCCCATCCATCTGCCTAGCAGACAATGTGCAGCTTTGTGTTTTGCTCAACCAACTGCCTAGTACTTGATGTGCACCTTACCCCCTACCTTGCGGATGTGCATTTTTCACCTCCTAAATTATCCATGTCAGTGAGATGTGCAACTTCATCTACTGTCCACGCCAACTGATTAACAAACGATGTGTAACTTTATCTACTGCCCCTCCACCTACCTAGTAGCTGATGTGCAAGTCCGTCTTCTGCCCGCCAAATACCTTGTAGTCGATGTCCAACTACCCCCTTACCGCTTGGTTGTGCATATTTCACCACTCTTAATATATCCTTGCAAGTGGGATACAACTACATTTGTTGTCCATGCCAACTAACTAACCAGTAATGTGCAACTTCATTTGTTGTCCATGCCAACCGACTAACAAATGATGTGCAACTCTTGTAGCTCGTGCATGATCAACTATGCGAACGAGAGTGTGCAACTCCGCGGCCGTAAATATGCGACTATGTTGACGAGAGTGTGCAACTCTGTGGCAGCGCATGTGCACCTCGTCAGCCGTGTGTTGGCAACTATGCCGACAAGAGTGTGCAACTTTACGCCTGTGCGTGTGTGACTATGTGGAAACATGAAAAAAAGTGTAATATAACAACAAAAAACAATGCCCATATGTCTGTTATTTGTGCAACTTGTGTGTGCATCTGTGCAACTGACAAGACCCCTATGTGCAACTGAGAGAATTTACTTGGATGTTTAGTTTGATAAAAAAAGTACGGCTAAAATTTGATTTGTTTATTTAAAACTGATGCTGATTTGTTTGTTTGTTCCCCCTTCCACTACTTTTGAGAGAAAAAAGTATAAGCATCTATGCAACTATTATGGGTTGTTGTGACAGACTGGTATGCCTAGTTGTGCAACTACGAGAACAAACATGTGCAAGTAAATAAATATGGGAGATGTATTCAAAAACAAAAGAAAGGAAGCAAAAAAGGTCTACTCATTTGTAGCTTGCCAAACACACCGGACGCCTTCAAGTCCTTCTTAATGACCGTGGCAATTAGATTGCTATGCCATGCCATTGGTTGTATGGGGCAAATTGCTTACTTGCACGTCTAATTGAAATAATTAAGACATGAAACTTGTGTGGTTCTGTCTAATTGAAATAGTGAATTTAAATGATGACAACTAGTATAAGGTTCATGTGCAACCATGCCTTGTATGGATGCCAACTACTATAAGGTTCATGTGCAACTACGAACTGTAAGGGTGCCAACTTGAATCAGTTTTGTGCATGAAAAGAAACTTGCATGATAAATGGAGCCAACTACTATGAGGTTCGTGTGCAAGTACAACTGCTAGAGATGCCAACAAAACATGCGACTATGAAAAAACAAGATAATTATAACTGCCAACTAAGTATAGCGTAGTGTGCAAGTTCCTCGTGCTCATATCCAACTAGGGATACTACAATGACCAACTAATACTAAAAAATAGCCAAATTGGATGAACTCCAATGGCCAACTGGGCTAATTAACCATCAAAGAGAAAACTACTCCAAGCAGCATGCAGCACACGCATGTGCTTATAGGATCCTTCTAATATGAGGGCTCAATATGAATTGCATGTAGCCAAGTACTAGCAAGCAGAAGGAGATCTGCTAGCTCATCTACCTAGTGGCACAACTCCAGCTCCAGAAAATCAAAACTAATCATCTGCTATGCAAACTTATACAACAGTAAAGTGCTAGACATTAAACTGCATGAAACAATCAGCCCATGGACTCAGCTAATGACATGGCACATCTCTCTAATCCGTTCTTTTCTCCACGCAATGTTTAGGGTGACTAACATAGATGTACTTGGACAAGCGAGTATCTGATTGCCAAAAAGATGAAGCCTTAGCAAGAAAGTAATTGACAACCGTGGTCAAGATCACAACCGGCATCAGTTCAGAATTCAGAAAATACACTACCGGATGTGCGCATGTAGTGAGGTAGCAGTCGATAGCCCAGCTCCAGCTTCGAAAAACAATAGCAGGAGGAGGATACGACACCGCTGCTGCTGATCCACGGCTGCCGTCTCCCGACCTGCTAGCCAGTGGCGTAGCTAGGGGGTGGCCAGGGTGGTCCATGGACCATCCTGAAATTTCCCCATAGCTTGTATATAGTGTAGTAATTATTTCTTTGAAAATAAATAAACTTATGTAAATATTTCTATTGATGGACCACCCTGATTTATTGGGCTGGCTACGCCACTGCTGCTAGCCGCGCTGCTCCGGCTCCATGGCCGCCGTCTACGTCTTGCTCCAGATCGAGGACGAGCTCCTTTCCCCCTTCCGTGTTCGTTCTTCCTCCGGCCGCTCCCCTACATCCACACATAGACATCACGGCGGCCACTGCTCCCTTCCCCCTCCTCCGTAGAGAGCTCCCTTCGCCCTCCACCCAGCCTCAATAGGTCCGGCATGGGTGGGTACGCCGGACACCAGATCTGGTATATACGCGAGCTGCAACGCCCCGATCCATCCGAGCGGCGCGGTGCACGTCCCCAACTTGTGGCGGCCGGCGGGAGAGGAGGGGAGGCACCGACATAAGAGGGCCGGAGCCGCGGAGGTGGCTGGCGCGAGGTAGTGGCGGCGGCAGATACGGAGGAGATAGGGACAAAATGAGTGGAAGGGATAGATAGCGACAAACGCCAACAGTTTTGCGGTTGAGACTCCCGTCCACGCGTGCGGTGATTCGGGGCGGGATCGAGCGGTCAGAAGCCGGCCGCTCGTTCCGTCTAAATAGTGCGTATGCATATTTTAGATTTCAGGGTAAAAATAATATAAGAGCGTTTGGATCACTACTCCAATTATCTATATGCTCTTATATATTTCTTTACGGAGAAAGTATTTGCTAATTATTTTACTGGAGTTAGACAGTACGTACTTGCTAATTATTTTACTAAGTTAGACTGCATACTTTTGGGATGCTTGGATGATCCTAAATTCCTAATGCAAACTATGGTGCGCACCCGTGGGTAGCCAGTACGTAGTTACAGAACAGACACCAGCCATAACTCAATATAAGACAAGGCTGAAAAAGAAGAGACACTCTTAATCGTTAACCGTCTGTAGACATATTTTAGGGAATACATACAGAGCAAAATAAGTGAATTTACACCCTAAAATATGTCTACATACATTCGTATGTGGTAGTCCATTTAAAATGTTTAGAAAGACAAATATTTAGAAACGGAGGGAGTATTAAAGAAAGGAGGTTTTCATAGTTCTTCATATGTCACCCTTTTATATCTGTTGATTTTATATTCACCATAAATATTGACGACTGAGATTAGAAAAGATACTAATAATCTCTCTTATGGTAACATTTCATGTTCTGTTCGTTTTCAGAAACCTGCCAACAATGTTCTGTTCGTTTTCGGAAAACCTGCCAACAATGCCTTTGTCGGTGTGGAACGACCATCTATGGGGCCATCTAGCCCCTTTCTCGTTGCAATATAAATGCAAAGAGCAAGGTCAACAGGGGGCGCAGGTATCTTTACCCAGGTTCGGGCCACCTTTGAGGTGTAAAACCTTACCCTTACTTTGGTGTATTTGGAAATGTGGACGCACAAGTGCAAGGGGCGCTTTCCCCCGGCAAGGAGCAAGGAGAAGGCAGCTACGCGTGCAGGTGTACGTGGAGTTCAATCAGGTTCGAACCCTTGTAGCGGTTGCCTTGGCCCTCTTTTTATAGTTTAAGGGGTAACCACAATGGCAAAACAATCATTACATGATGATTAGATAGCAACAATGCTATCATACCTAACCCTGTTAGTTAGGACAAAAAGCATTAAATGGACCACAAGGTGTCGCGAGGGGGAGGAGCCCCGACAAGGTTGCTGCAGTACTTGCCTAGCTAACTTCTATTAGTTTGACACACCACTGGGACGGGTGTCAATAAAGGTAAAAATCCCTCCAACGAGCTGACACGTGTCCGCCAAGCCTCACGTAACTACCCGCGAGCTCGACACCTCACCGATTAGTGACTAGCTGCTTGGTGAGGTGGAGCACTGGTGGCAAGCGAGGGCTTGCCGGCCACGGAGCTTGCTGGGTCTTCTCCTTGCCGGCTCGGCTTTGCTGACAAGGGCTTCTTCTAGTGTTACGTCTTGATGCTTGGTCTTCTTGATGTGATCCTTGATCTCCCAAAGAGCAGCTTCTCTTAGTCGTGAAGGTTTTCCTCATAATTCAACCTTGGCCTTGCAGTCTTTGACAGGTTCTTGGGTTGGCAAGGGATCTACTATCTGTCTGTGCATAAGTCAGGGTGTTTGAACACCCATGTTTCGTACACCGACAAGAGCCCCCCGGACTGGCCGCGCTGCTGGGTGTCGTTGGGATAGGCCCAAACGATGTACAGACATGCGACAAAGATTAATGTAAAATTCTGTCGTGACGATATTTGTATCTTGAGATATTCTTTGCTTCTTCATTAATCTGGACTTGTGTTTATCCTTAGCCATCCTTTGGCAAATCTAGCCGTCGGGCGGGTGCCAACCGCTCATGCGAAAACCGGGAGCGAGCACGCACACGGGTTGCTGCAGGGCATAGCCTGGACAGACCCATAATCATGCGTGGCTAAAGGTAACTGCCACGTCTGTCATCACTCCCTTCTTTACCGCACGTTCCCCCATGACACGCGTCATATGCGAAACATGGGATTGGTGGAGAGAGGCGGTCATGGAAGTAGTGCGTTGAGCAGGGTAGGCAAGGCGCTGGATTGGCAAGGTTGAGCGGTTGCTGGAGCGATGCGCCGGCCAGAAATGTGGGGCGCAGAATTGGTGGAACGGGGTGGTTGCTCTGGGATGGTGGAGAGACAGGCCCCGCGCCTAAGAAGAAGAAGACGAAGAAGAAGAAGAATATTTCCGGCGCCATGCTATCGTTACTGCTGTGAGGACTTCTTCCCGGCGCTATGTTGTAAGGGCATATTTATCCCTTAGTAGTTTGGTGATTGATGACAATGCATTTGCGGACTAATCGTGTGCTTTGAGCATTTCAGAGATATCATATCTAGGCACAAGATGATTTGGTGCCCCTCGAAGCCTATTAAATACGACGTTTCTCTATGTTTCTTTTCGATGGATTTGAGTCGTAGGAAAGCCGTACTATTAAGAGGGGGTCCGCTTTGGAAAGGTTTGTGTCGGGGATATACCCCGCGGCGTAAACCGGACCGGAAGTATAACCCAGCCGGACTTGGCGGTTTATTTGAGATCCCGCTGGCACTTGGCGATTCACCGGGCGACCCGTTTGGACCTGGCGGTTCACGACTCATTGGTAACTCGGCAGGTGGGTGCGAGGAGCGACAAGACCTGGTGGCCCAACAGGCGGTTCATGAAGGCCGGTTCATACTATGGTGGGCCGGTTTAAGAGGAAAGGCGCGAGGAATATTTACCTTACAAGGAGTTAAGACCAGGACTTGTATCCAGTTTGTATTAGAGATAGACTAGTCCTAATCCTAATAGGACTCCACATGTAACCCGCCCCTTCAACATATATAAGGAGGGGCAGGGCTCCCCAAAGAGGGACAAGCTACAAGCAAGAGAGAAACAATCTTAGGGCTAGACACAAAGAGGAGAGCCGGTTTACGGCGACTCCCTCGTGATGATAATGAGACCTAGCCTCAAACAGCATCTAGGGTTGTTACCGGATGATGTTTCCCGGGGCCCGAAGCTGTCTAAATCCCTGTCTTGTGTTGCGTCTCTCGATTCCGCTCAACCCCTCTCAAGCTACCACATAGATGCGTTGGCTCCATGACTAAGTCCTGACACTAAAGACATCTGCCGTGACAAAACCACGACAGTTGGCGCCCACCGTGGGGCTCGCGCACGGTGGTGTTGAGTTCTTGGAGGGCGCTATTCCAGGGATTGAAAAGTTTCGCCCAGCTGATTGAAAAGTTCCGACTGGCTCGTCGGAGAGTTCCTGCTGGCTCGCCGAAAAGTTCCATCAGGCTCATCAAAATGTTCCGCGGGCTTGTCAGAAAGTTCGGGCCGGATCGTTGAAAAGTTCCGACCGTCTCGACGAAAGGTTCTGTCTGAATCATCAATAAGTTCCGATCGCTTAGACGAGAAGTTCAGTCCGAATCGCTGAAGGGTTCCAGCTGCATCGCTGAAAGGTTCTGTCCGAGTCATCAAAGAGTTCTGACTTAGGCTACAGAAAAGTTCCGGATTATCAAATATTTCCGGATTAGCAAAAAGTTCCGGCCGGGTTATCCAGAGGTTCCGGCTCAAAAGGTTCTGGATTCTCAAAAATTCCGGCCAGATTATTAAAAGGTTCCGGATTATTAAAAGTTCCGGCCGGATTATCAAGAGGTTCTCGTTCGAAAATTCCGGATTATCAAAAGTTCCGGCCGGATTATCAAGAAGTTCTGGTTCCAAAAATTCCGGCTCAAAAAGTACCGGCCGGGTTATATGGAGAGCTCAGGCACTAGAAGACAGAGAACCAATCAACTCTTTTGTCAAAAACAAAAGCGGCTCTATGCATTATCCAGCGCCAGTATCCGGCAAAAAATACCAGGTGCTATCTTTCTATGTATTTTATCAGTACATGTTAATTCATTCGACAACAATTACTCTGGCCTGTAATATTTTTACGCAGGGCAACTATTAAAAGAAAAAGGGGTGGTGTTATACCATGGATGCACGTTCGGCTGTATCGCGCGGCTTCACCGACAGGGTGTCGCGGTCCGGTTTACGTCAACGTACCGGCTGACTCGCCCGTCCGCACCACCTTACAACATCAAGGACGACTCGTCCGTCCGCCCTCGCGACCGGTTCACACGCCGGCTTACAACATCGAGGACAAATTGCTCGACCGCACCGGCTTACAACGCCGGGCCGACTCATCTGTGTGCTTCTACAGTTAACTCGACCGTGATTAAATTTAGCATCACGGTGGTGATCCTCAACTCCATGGCGGATAATTTTCGGCCTAGCACATCAGGACAATTGTTCACTGCAAAAGCTATGGCTGTGTCATGGATGTATAAACTCGCGCCACCATTATGAATGCGCTAGTATCTTACCATGCCATCAAGCTCGATGAATATATATGCAAACCGCCATTCTACAGACCGGTTTACATCAATATGACGAGGCTAATTCGCACGTCCACGCCGGTTTACAACGCCGCAGCCGACTCATCTGTTTGTGCCGCCTCTGATACGGCGGACGTCTTTACTATCCATCTCTCGCGATCCGGTCTACATCAACACATCGGGCCGCACCTGTCTGCATGAGCTGTTTATTGGGCGCACAAGTCGCCGCCACTACAGTTTGGTTAACTTCAGACCACCAATTGGAAGGAACCATTGGCCGGGTTGCTGACACGGCTCATACGGGATCATTTATAACCCGCCGCAGTCACCTCAATCTTCTGTGGATTCACATTGTGCTATCAACACCAATGATATACAAGTTATGCCGGTTTATATCACGGTCAAACATGGAGAATCTCAAGCCAACTCCTCGAGTCACCTTGAGACTTGGGGGCTACAATGATATGACTTAGCAAACGTTGCCGGTTTTCAGTGAAGTCAAGAACCCCAATACGTTGGAGGGAAAGATAACCCGGTCCAGGATTCACATCGTGCTGTCAGAAGATTTCCAGATTAGAAAGTATATGATAGTTACAAAAACCCGGCTCAATGAAGAAGTTTCGGGTCATCAGAAAAGGATTCCGGTTTACAATCCGGTACAAGGAAAATTTGTTATCCGACAAAGCTCTGAAGCTCTCAAATCCGGTTTAAGAATTTCTGGTTCAAAAAGGAATTAACTTCTTGCAAGTTCAAGTTTAAAGGCCGTCAGAAAATTTCCGGCTAAAAATGAAGATTCCGGTTTAAAATCCGGTTCAAGGGAAAGATGTCTCCCACAAAGCTTTGAAGCTCTCAATATCCGGTTCAAGATCCCGGTTCAAGAAGAATTTATCTCTTGCAAAAAGTTAAAATTTACCGAAGAGTACCTACTGCCATGATGCGCGGTTCAAACATGGGTATCCCGCCTTATTGGCCTGACATATTATTGATCACATGGGAGCTTCTGCTTCATAAAGCGGGGTTTATGTTCTTTTTACATCATGCGTGGTTACACGAAGTTTCTGTCTTAAAGCGGCCTCCGGATTACCCTGTTCTTTTTACATCATGCGTGGTTACACGAAGTTTCTGTCTTAAAGCGGCCTCCGGTTTACCCCTCGAGTTAGCTTTTCAAAAGCTTTATATCATATCACTTGGGGGCTTGGTCGTGTCCGAACCAATGCAACACATTTTGATAGGCGAAAGCCACAAAATCACTTGGGGACTTGATCACGTCTGAACCAGTCACGCCTCTTGATCGGCCTAAGGCCACAAAATCACTTGGGGGCTTGGTCGAACCCGAACCATCGCTACACCTCTTGATCGGCATAATGCCAATGCATCACTTGGGGACTTGTGGTCACGTCTGAACCATAGTCACGCCTCTTGATCGGCCTAGTGCCACAACATCTCTTGGGGGCTTGGTCAAACCCGAACCGTAGCTACACCTCTTGATCGGCGTAATGCCAAATCATCATTTGGGGACCTGACTGACTCAAACCATAGCTACGCCTTTTTGGGGGCTTGGTCGTGTCTGACCATGGTAATGCCTCTTGATCGGCTCAAAGCCTCATTTGCAATGGTTTTATCTTTGCCTTTGCTTGAATTCTGTTTTCTTTTTTGATAAACATTTCTTTGTTGCGTTTTCAAACCGACATTGTTAAACTGGTTCGACTGTCAATTACAAATTGGCGGAACACGGTCAAATCTTAATCCGGAGACTACACTAGTGCAGAACCGGGCAATAGCAGCGGTTCGTAAGGCCCTTTAGTGCCGGTTCAGGAACCAGCACTAAAATTTCGGCACTAAAGGCCCCCCCTTTAGTACCGGTTCAGCACAAACCGGTGCTAAAGGGGAACCACGTGGCACGAGCCAGCTCCGGGGGCCGGGAGCCCTTTAGTACCGGTTGGTAACACCAACCGGTACTAAATGGTTGTGGGTTTTTGTTTTATTTTGTATTTTTCAATTAAATTTGTGTTATCAATTTAATTTAGGATTGTTTTACGTTATAATGAGTTGTAGTCGTCATCATCATCATCATCGCATATTAATAAATAAATAAACTCTAGCTAGCGAAAAATTATCGTAGTCGTCTAATTACCACTATTTAATCATCATAGTCATTACCGCTAGCTATCTAATCATCATCAACGCTAGCTAGCTTAAAGAGGAAACATTCACTTTGTAACAGAAGCAAAGATATCATCAAGTTCAACATAATCATCACCAACATCGAAGTTCAGGACACAGACATGAGACAAGTACTAATTAAGAGCATGAACTAGTAGCTACTGATCCTGCTACTCCCTCTCATGTAGAATAGTATAGAACATGTATAGCTCTCTTGATTCATCATACTGGAGCATGCAGATGAATCTGTCTCCTAATCTTGGGTTGCGCTTCTCCTTACTGCCCCTAGTACTTCTCTGCGATCGTTAACAATTTTGCTCCAATCTTTCACTATTAAGCATTCTTCGCTTTCAGAAATCCTGAATGCACTCATGTGCAATGTAGGAAATCTTGGTCGTAAGCTAACCATTGACATGCGACCTTTTGTCTCAATCCACTGAGGCACACCTGTCATCGGAAGTCCCATTTGAACAACATCATATAGTAATTAATATACTAAGCAATGAAAGTTTAGCTTCAAAAATAATGTATGCAAAAGATGCACTAATTAAGGACAAATATTTAAAATCTTACCATCTTTTGATTATAGATGTGACCGTAGTTCAATACAATCACCATTGGTCACACGTTTTGAGTACTAACATTTCTAAGTTTAGGAAATTTTTTTGTCTTGACAGTATTAAGATCCTCAAGCCATTAAACATAATGACTTATCCCCTCGCAGTTTAGTTGAGCCCCGGGGCAGTAGTAGGTCCTGTCTACCAAGCGCCGGACATGTTTGCTTGAACCGAAATAAGCTGACAATACAAATTAGTTGTCAACTATTTTTGAATAAATTGTATGAAAGACATAAACATATGCATGCATGGTTGAGAAAAACTCACCAAATGGTAGAACTGGAGGCGTTTGCACATCGACCCAGATGTCTATATTACCTTCAATATCATCTTCCGGACGAATATCAAAGGTGATAACCATATCAGGCTCAAATGCATAAGCCTTGCATAGTGCTTGCCAAGGTTTGCATTCAAAATGGGTGTATGTGTCTCCATTATATAATTTGACGTTGAAAGTATACCCATGCTCCGTCTTCAAGTAAACTCTCTTTACCTCCATATCATCTATAGCACTAAAACCTATCTTATCCAAGACAAAAATTCTTGCATGGCAGGGGATGCGCTAGTAGAATAGTGAAAATTTAAAATTATAAGTTGAAGCAAATGAAGCATAAGTTTTGCATTCAAATAATAATTGACAAAGTGACTTACTGTATCAACTTCGAATGTCTCATCCAGCTTGATGCTGAAGCGCCTACCATCAACAAGGAAATTTTGGTCGCACAGGCCGCGCTGGTCTTCACAGTGTTCGCACATAATAAAATCTTTTTCGTCGTCAGATGACATTTCCTATGTTCATATAGGTGAAACATTAAACACCTATATCTAGCCAAATATATATTCATCTAACATTTGACATTAATATATCTAACTATATATTCAATTGACATTACTATATATTTAACTTTTCTATCTAATTCATCTAACATTCGACATTAATCTAACATTTATATAAACTCAAAATATATAAAAATTAAATAAACAGAAAAACTCATTAACAAATAATATTTTAATTAGATCATCAAATCTCATATACCTAAATTTTCTTACTAAAAATAAACTAGTTATATTAATTATTCAACTAGTTCTAATCTCTAGTTCGACAATTTTTTTATCTAGCTAGCTAATTCATCTAACGTTCGATATTAATCTAACATTCGATCATCTAATTAACTTTTCTAAAAAACAGAAAATAAGTAAAAAAAATGTGTGTGTGTATGTGTGTGTGTATGCATGTGTGTGTATATATACGTATATGTGTATGTGTGTGTGTATGCGTGTGTGTGTGGTATATGTGTGTGTGTGCGGCCCCGTACGCCGCCGCCCCATACGTACGAGCGGGGGCGCCGGCGTACGGGGCGGGGGCGCCGGTGTGTGTGTGTATGTGTGTGTATGTATGTGTGTGTATGTGTGTGCGGGAGCGAGAGAGAGACGTACGGCCGCGGCGATGACAACGGACGGCGGCGGCGTTCGGGGCGGCAGCGCGAGACGACGACGACGACGGGCGGCGGCGGGGACAGCGACGATGACGACGGACGACGGTACGAGCGATGGGCGGCGACGACGGCATCGAGCGGCGCGCGCGGCGGAGGTTGGAGACGAAGTGGGGAGATGAAACTAAAATTTTCGTAAGTGCTATATATATAGGATGGGCCTTTAGTACCGGTTCGTGGCTTCAACCGGTACTAAAGGCCTATTTTTGCCAGGCCAAGCGGCGGGAAACGAAGGCCTTTAGTACCGGTTGGAGCCACCAACCGGTACTAAAGGCCTTGCGCTGCCACCCCAAAGTTTAGTCCCACCTCGCCCGGCGCAGGGCAGCCGCACTGGTTTATAAATCCAGCCGCGGCTACCTCTTCGAACTCCTCTATATAGCAGGC
The DNA here is from genome assembly GCF_002162155.2 of Triticum dicoccoides. Lineage (NCBI taxonomy): Eukaryota > Viridiplantae > Streptophyta > Magnoliopsida > Poales > Poaceae > Triticum > Triticum dicoccoides. The sequence continues at coordinate 51,226,513 of NC_041382.1, forward strand.
TTCTCGGCCTAATTAATTTTTTATATAGTTTTTTCTTTTCTACATTACTTATTTTCTTCTATTTATTTTTGAGTAGTTTTTTATATAGTTTTTTCTTTTCTACATTATTTATTTTCTTCTATTTATTTTCTTCTGGAAATTGAATGCTGCATACTGAACAATTAGGTAAATGACCGAAAAACAACAAATGATGTCAGAACATGTTGAAAATTGATGACGTCGCATTAAATGCTGCATACTGAACACAAAAGAAGTCCGGAGTTTAAATAAGTTATTAAAAATAAAAAAGAGGTGTAATGCTGGTTAATTTGCTTCAAGCCTTTCGGAATAGTGTAGACTGCACTGCACATAGCTCAGTGCAATCTATGCTATTCCGCAAGGCTTGAAGCTAATCAACATGGATCACAAGATAGTTTGGTTAAATTGCATTACTTGTAAGTCCAGTTAACATGGATGCTTATGATGCAAGAGCAATAGCAAAAGTAAAAATTTGGCACAAATAGGTAGTTGTGTAACTAAAATAGGTAGGAGGAGAGATCGATAGCTCTTATGTCACAAAAAAGAAGTTGTATTAAACCTTTTATGTCGGATCTAGAACAAACCAATCGGTATCGCCATCATACAGCCCAACCGTTGCTCGTGATGCATATATATGCATATCAAATGCACGGTTGGACGTATGATGGCAAATCCAAATGATTTGTATTCAGTCAATGAACTGGTAGATGTATGCAGTCGATGAACTGGTAGATGTATGTAGTCGATGAACTGAAAGACTTATGCAGGAAAGGCGAGAGGTGGGCTATATATAGGGTCGTCTAGCTCACAAAGTGATTGTGGTAGTTTCGATCTAACGACTCACATGAGCTAGGAAGAAACACACCCTTGATCCAACGACTTGCAAGAGCTAGAAAGAAACACATGATCCGTGTGATTCTTCCTGATTGGTGGGATGCACATTAGTACCCACTCCGTACTCCGAAACCCTGATACTCGGAAAGAGTTTGTCCAGTTTGTACACGAAGTGCGTCCAGTTTTTGCCGTGACCCTCTCTGCTCTTTCGGGCATGCTATGCGGGTGATATGATGATACCATGCCAAGTTTCAACATTTTCAGGATTCATTTTGTAGTGATTTTCAATTTCACGGTCATTTAGCTCTCTAAACAATTAGGTAAATGACCGAAAAACAACAAATGATGTCAGAACATGTTGGAAATTGATGATGTCGCTTTAAATGCTGCATACTAAACACAAAAGAAGTCTGGAGTTCAAATAAGTTTAAAAAACATTGAAGTGGCCATGTAACAGATGAGTTCTCGTCCGAAACCCGGATACTCGGAAAGAGTATGTCCAGTTTGTACACGAAGTGCGTCCAGTTTTTGCCGTGATCCTCTCTACTCTTTCGCGCATGCTATGCGGGTGATATGATGATACCATGCCAAGTTTCAACATTTTCAGGATTCATTTTGTAGTGATTTTCAATTTCACGGTCATTTAGCTCTCTAAACAATTAGGTAAATGACCGAAAAATAACAAATGATGTCAGAACATGTTGGAAATTGATGACGTCGCTTTAAATGCTGCATACTGAACACAAAAGAAGTCCGGAGTTTAAATAAGTTATTAAAAATAAAAAAGAGGTGCAATGCTGGTTAATTTGCTTCAAGCCTTTCGGAATAGTGTAGACTGCACTGCACATAGCTCAGTGCAATCTATGCTATTCCGCAAGGCTTGAAGCTAATCAACATGTAGATGAGCATTGCAACTCTTCGTCATTGTCTGTGCACTCACGGCTTATAAACCGCTCATACTGCCTCTCTCTTGGCGATGTGGGACTAAAAACAGCTTGCCATAACCTCATTAGTACCGGTTCGTGGTACGAACCGGCACTAAATGGTGATGGTGGGGCCATAGCCTGACCGCAGGCTGACACAGCCTCTTTAGTACCGGTTCGTGGCATGAACCGGTACTAAAGGTTCGCCACGAACCGGTACTATTGATCGCCGCCACGAACCAGCACTAATGTACGGCTCTAATTCAAACCGGCACTAATGTGCTTCACGTTTGACCCTTTTTCTACTAGTGCTATCTGCCTGGTTTGATTTTATGTTACCATCTTATTATGGAGTAAACCAGTGTTCATTAACCCGGCTTGACTTTGAACTACAAGTTGTCAGTACATGACTAATTAAAATCCGGCGATTATTAACCCGGTCTGGTTTCGACTATAAGTCGCCAGTATTATATATGGTTAATCCGGTGTTTATCACAACCCGATACGGTTTTATCATAAACCGACACAATATGAAAGGAGTTATCGTTACTCAAGATTGGGGTTATCACCCTTACTACAAAAAGTTGGTAAACCAATGATGTGACTCAATATCACAGGTATGATATATTTCATATTTGATTTTTCTTAAGTGCAGCCTTGGTTATAAACCTGGGTTATATGTTGGGCATTATGACCCGTCCGGCGGTAAACCGCCAGGACACTTTAAACTTGTTGTATGCAGAAACAGGTTGAATAAAGCATGATTATAAGTCACCGGTGTTTATTAAACCGGCCTGGCTTTTGACTATATGTCGCCAGTATGATGATAAATTACCTGGTGTTTATTAAACCGGCCTGGCTTTAAGACGATAAATCGCCAGTCTATGATGAGAAATTGTTCGGTGTTTATTAAACCGGCCTAGCTTTGGACTATAAGTCGCCAGTATATATTGGATTGCGCCATTGGAATCATGCGCTTATAAATCATTGGGTTATATTATTCAAAAAGCCAAACTTGGCTAAATTTTCATTATGATATTGAATGAATAAGGTTTTCATACCGGATTATATTATCTTGAATAGCCAACATGGCTGGATTTTTATTATGGTTATTAATAACCGGTATTATTGAGGTTTTCAAAGTCTCTTTAGCGCAATGGCTATTATTTTAGCAAAGGATATGATTTATTCTACAATGGAAGGAATAGTCCCGAGTCGCTGCAGGCTTACGACCCGCACTTGGAGGCTACAATATTCGAATTGAGATTACATGCAAGTCTCATGTCGCTGCAAGCATGCACCATGACACTTGGGGGCTAATGCAAAGTCATTTTTATTAGTATTATTGAAGACACGATTCATCGCATCATAATGAGCTGACCCTTGGGGGCTGCACATCACTGCTCAAGTCTACATGATTATATTTACAAAGTCCCTGCTCCTTATTGCATAATGACCCGGCCCTTGGGGGCTACACTGATTGAAGTTTTTATAAGCAATTACAAGTCCCAGGTTGCTGCAAGCATGACAACCCGACACTTGGGGGCTATATATATGGAGTCTTCAGTTTTTACTAGTGACTGAGATGAGCAACATGGATTTCTTCAAAGTGGCAGTAATTATATGGACGCAAGTCTCAAATCATCACTTTGTTCTGTTCAAGACTTGAGGGCTACAGGTAATATGGATATAAGGGAGAAATATCTTCCAATTTTCAGTTTTGAGCAAATCATATTGACCCGGCATTACCAATCATTATGACCCGGTGTCTACAACAATCATAACCCAACGCCATCAATAAATCATGAACCGGCGTTGGCAACAATCATGAACCGGCGTTGGCAACAATTATGACCCGGCATCGTCTGCTATATAACTCGGCAATTTTGGCAATGATAAACCGACAAGTTTTACATCTTCAAGCCGGCTGAATATCAGATGAGTATTTGAAGGCCAATATTTCTTTTTAAATCGGTGCTTTGAAAGCCGACTCAAGTGGATTATTCTTCACAATATTTCTCTGTGAGAAACCAACGTCAGCAATTTGAGTATGAAGCTGGTTATTGACCCGGATTTTCTAGAAGGAGGAAATGAAAAGGATTTAAGGATGATCAGGTGCCGGTCTACAAGAATTCTTAACCCGGAGCACAACCTGTCAAATTTGTTCTTGTGTTTATTTTGCAGCATAAGTTTACCATGGATAAATCCAAGCTAAACTTGGGGGCTAATGTCGGGGATATACCCCGCAGCGTAAACCGGACCAGAAGTATAACCCGGCCGGATTTGGCGGTTTATTTGAGACCCCGCTGGCACTTGGCGATTCACCGGGTGACCCGTTTGGACCTCGCAGTTCAGGACTCATTGGTAACTCGGCAGGTGGGTGCGAGGAGCGACAAGACCTGGTGGCCCAATGGGCGGTTCATGAAGGCCGGTTCATACTATGGTGGGCCGGTTTAAGAGGAAAGGCGTGAGGAATATTTACCTTACAAGGAGTTAAGACCAGGACTTGTATCCAGTTTGTATTAGAGATAGACTAGTCCTAATCCTAATAGGACTCCACATGTAACCCACCCCTTCAACATATATAAGGAGGGATAGGGCTCCCCAAAGAGGGACAAGCTACAAGAAAGAGAGAAACAATCTTAGGGCTAGACACAAAGAGGAGAGCCGGTTTACAGCGACTCCCTCGTGATGATAATGAGACCTAGCCTCAAACAACTTGTAGGGTTGTTACCGGATGATGTTTCTCGGGGCCCGAAGCTGTCTAAATCCCTGTCTTGTGTTGCGTCTCTTGATTCCGCTCAACCCCTCTCAAGCTACCACATAGATGCATTGGCTCCATGACTAAGTCCTGACACTAAGGACATCTGCCGTGACAAAACCACGACAGTTTGGGTGGAATCATCACGTTCACGTCTGTTCCTTTTTACACCTCCTTTCCTTGCCTCTGTGGAGTATCCACCGTTTGTCCGTGTCTCTGCGAAATGAATGATTCCTAGTGTTTGCTGTGTTGTGGCTTGCGGTAGTACTTCTGAAAGGAGCAGTAGTATCGCAGAGGCTCATGGTAGTACCGGTCAGCGCCGCGGTAGTACCACAAGCCCTTGTGGTAGTACCGCTCCATGGGCGTGGTAGTACCGTGGCCTCTGGGCGTGCCCAGCTTCCCGAGAGGAAGTAGGAGTGGATGTAACTTTTTTACATCCGCGCCCTACACGGTAGTACCGCGCCCGGTGCGCAGTAGTACCGTGGCCTCTGGGCGTGCCCAGCTACCCGAGCGGAAGTAGGAGCAGATGTAATTTTTTACATCCGCGCGCTACACGGTAGTACCGCACCTGGTGCGCGGTAGTACCGTGACCTCTGGCCAGGCACAGCTGCACGAGCGAAAGTAGGGGCAGAAGTAATTTTTTATATCCGCACCCTACGCGGTAGTACCGTGCCTGGTGCGCGGTAGTACCTTGTCGGATTTTTGCATAGATCAAAACTCAGTGGAAGTAGTCACGGATGTATTTTCATATGTCCGTGCCTTTCGAGCCTAGACTGTTCCTGCCTTGCGGTAGTATCGTAAGGGGGCGCGGTAGTACCGCGCCAGCGGTTCTACCACTCCCTGCCTTAGCGCATCAGGACTAGTGTGAGCCCCTGCCTTGCCAGCGGTAGTACCGTGGGCGGTACGCGGTAGTACCACGGGCCCTTGCGGCAGTACCGCTTGTATGGCGCGGTAGTACCGCGCGTCGCAGGCTGAGTTGGTGGAAAATAGTTGGATTTGTTCTTTCACTATAAAAGGGGAGTCTTCTTCTCTGAGTAGACTACCTCTTCCACCCCCAAGCTCCATTGTTGCTCTAAGCTCCATTTTTGCCCGATCTCTCTCCCTAGCCAATCAAACTTGTTGATTCTTTAGGGATTGGTTGAGAATGCTCTGATCTACACTTCCACCAAGAGAAATTTGATTCCCCCCACTAATCCCTTGCGGATCTTGTTACTCTTGGGTGTTTGAGCACCCTAGACGGTTGAGGTCACCGCGGAACCATATTCCATTGTGGTGAAGCTTCGTGGTGTCGTTGGGAGCGTCCAATTAAGTTGTGGAGATTGCCCCAACCTTATTTGTAAAGGTCCGGTCGCCGCCTCCAAGGGCACCAATAGTGGAATCACGACATCTCGCATTGTGTGAGGGCGTGAGGAGAATACGGTGGCCCTAGTGGCTTCTTGGGGAGCATTGTGCCTCCATACCACTCCAACGGAGACGTACTTCCCTTCAAAAGGAAGGAACTTCGGTAACACATCCTCGTCTTCACCGGCTCCACTCTTGGTTATCTCGTACCTTTACTTGTGCAAGCTTATATTGTGTTGTATCATTTGCTTGCTTGTGTGCTTGTTGTTGTTGCATCATATAGGTTGCTCACCTAGTTGCATATCTAGACAACCTACTTTGATGCAAAGTTTAAATTGGTAAAGAAAAGCTAAAAATTGTTAGTTGCCTATTCACCCCCCTCTAGTCAACTATACCGATCCTTTCAATTAGTATCAGAGCCTCGTCTCATTATTAAGGACTTTGCCGTCCGAAGAGTATGGTTGACTCCGTAGACGGCGAGGAGGAGCACCCCGGTGTGATTCCGTCCCCGTCTACGGCCGAAGGGAGAACCTCGGTCTCACGCGAGGAATTCAATGTGGCTTTGGACACATTGAAAACCTCCATGACGGCTGAGGTCAAAGGCATGCTTAAGAACTTTCTTGATGGTCTTAAATTATCCACCGCACCGTTGGAAGTGGACGATCCCACTAACAAGGTGACAGATGCTAACTCCGACAAGGGGGAAGCTACTAATGACAAAGTTCCTTTATCTAGTGGTAGAAGTGGAAATGGCATCTTTGCCCACGTGGAACCTCCACTTACTTATGGTGGACCGATTCCTTCCACTCATTTGAATCATGCCGAATCTCCCCCTAAGATTGTGAAAAATGAGGACTTTGATGCTTGAGTATATCGCTTTAAGCAGCATTTAAAGCATGTTAATACTAACCTTTGGAGAATCATTGAAGAAGGTTTCTATTCGCATGACCCAAGAAACTTCACCCCTAGAGAAGTCGCGGATAATCAATTCAATGAGAATGCTCTCTTCATCATCCAAGATGCAATTCCTCCTGAAGATATTGCACATCTCCGACCCTTCACCATGGCCAAGGAAGCATGGCACCATGTCGTTTCCCTTTACAAGGGAAGCGCAAGCATTCAACGCTCCAACTATGAAGTGGTGCAAGATGAAGCCGATGAGTTTGCAATGAATGAAAATGAAGAACCTCATGTGCTTTACCAGAGATTAACCACTCTCGCGGTCTCACTCCAAGATCATGGGAGCAAAGATACAGATGACAATTGGATCAAGCGCAAGTTCCTCAAGGCCATGATGCCCTACCACAAGGCCATGTCCTCCATCATCCCTTAAAGGCCGGACTTCCACACCTTGTCCTCAAGTGAAGTGTTGGATGAGTTTGTGGCAATGAGGATCTTGGACAAGACCGCTGACAATGCGGTGTTGCATTCTCAAAGAGCAAAGAAGCCCAACCTTGCCTTGAAGGCCAAGGTTAGTGTAGAAGAAGAGGATGAAGAGGAAGAAGAGGAGAGCAATCCCGAAGATAAAAATATGATTATCATGAGCACATGGCTCTCACTTCAAGGCAATTCTGGAGCAAGAAGAACACGAGGCCCAACTTCAACAAGAACAACTCAAGTGGCACGAAGGGCAAGCAACGAGTGAGGACTTGCTATAACTGTGGCAATGTGAGCCATTTTGTTGCGGAGTGCCCATATGAGAAGAGGGAAGACAATGGTGGTAAGCTCATCCAAAAAGACAAGGCCAAGTCCTTCCCCAACAAGAGCAACTTCACCAAGAAGACTCCTCCCAAGGGGTTGGTGGCACATGAATAATACAATGAGGATGATGATGATGAAGACGGTGCGTCGGTTGCCATGGCCTCCGTTGCCATTGCGACAACTCCACGGGTGTCTCTCTTCGACTCGCCCAATGAGAACATCACCGCCAAGTGCCTCATGGCTAAAGCCACCAACAAGGTAACCCCCAACATCAAAACTACCATCATTACTACTCCTTCTTTGACGGATTGCATTGATGAACATGAGGGGCCTAATGAGCAGGAAAATGAATTTGAGTCTTTTATGAGTAAGCTCAAGGGTAAATCCAAGAAGCACTTTGTTGCTCTCTTGGAACAACTTGGTGAAGCCAATGCCATGATCGAGACTCATGAAGAAACCATCTCTAAGATGGAGGGGCTTATTCGTGACTATGCCGGTGAGATATCAGACCTCTCTAATGCTCTTGAGGAAGAGCATGGTCACCGTTTGGCTCTTGAGGAGCCACACAATGATGACCATGCTAAATTAAAGAAAGATATTGATCATGCTCTTGTTGTATCTCGTGTGCTAAATTCCGAGAAGGCCAAACTTGGGGTTGATCTTGTTAGACTCACGGAAGAGTTTGATATACTCGACAAGGTGCACAAGGCCTTGAAGGGTACTCATGCTAGTCTTAAAGAGTCTCATGATCAACTCCAAGTGAAGCTAACCAAGGTGAAGGCCAATTTTCCTCATATGGTTTTAATTGATAATGCAAATGCTACTAACCCGTGTTGTGAGCATATGCACCTTGTTGAGGAGAATGCTAAATTGAAGGAGCAACTTGAGAAAGGCCTTGTGTCTTGCATACAAGGTGAGAAGAACCTCAACGACCTTTTGAGCAATCCAAAGGAAGTGGTGGCCAAGGAGGGAATTGGGTTCACACCCAAGTCCAAGAACAAGAAGAAGAATGACAAGGCCAAACGACCTCCTCCTCTCAAGCAAACTTTCATGAAGGAGGAAGAGGGTGCTTCTAAGGAGAAGAAGAACAATGTGAAGGGTGGCGGTGTCAAGAAGGGCAATGCCACCCCTTCTAACAAAGCCGACGACTTTAACCCTTCTTATGTGTTATGCCGTGCTAGTGATGGACATGTTTATGCTAAATTTGTTGGTTCTCCTTATGAGTACATTGAATGGTCTATTTGGGTTCCTAAGACCCTTGTTACTAACATCAAAGGACCCATTACAAAATGGGTACCTAAAACCAAGCATTAATCTCTTGTAGGAGTTTGCTTCCGGTGGGGGATCATGGTTGCTCGATAGCGGAGCCACAAATCATATGACCGGAAGCAAGGACTTGGTGGTGGACGTGCACAAGATTCCATCTATGCCCACCAATGTCGAGTGGGGTGATGTTTCGTCTTCTAAGGTATTGGGACTCGGCAAGGTTGTCATCTCTCATGATCTCACAATCGAGAAGGTCATGCTTGTTGAGTCACTTGCATTCAATTTACTTTCCGTTCGTCAACTTGCACTCTTGGGCTTTGCCACCTTCTTTGATATTGATACCGTGGCCCTCTTGTGGAGCAAGACTCTTAAAGTAGCCTTTGTTGGGCATGTCGAAAACGGTCTTTATGTGATAGACTTTTCGAAGCGACCCACTAAGACCGCGACATGCCTAATGGCGAAAGTTGACGTGGGATGGCTTTGGCATCGCCGTTTAGCCCATGTCAATATGAGATCTTTGCAAAGTCTTCTCAGGGGGGACCATTTTCATGGACTAACTAATGTTAGTTTTGCTAAAGATCGTGCTTGCAGTGCTTGTATAAAAAAGGAAAGCTACATGAGAAGGCTCACCCTCCCACGACTATCATTTACTCGAAGAGGTCTTTGGAGCTCCTTCACTTGGATCTCTTTGGGCCTCCATCCTTTGATAGTCTTCGGGGTAGAAAGTATTGCTTGGTGATTGTGGATGACTATTCAAGATACACTTGGGTATACTTCTTCAAGAGAAAGAGTGAGACCCAGCAAACCGTCATTGACTTTGCAAATGAAGCTCAACGCCAACACAATGCAAAGATCTTGACGATAAGAAGTGACAACGGTTCCGAGTTCAAGAACTACACCTTGGATGAGTTTCTTAGTGATGAGGGGATCAAGCATCAATACTCCGCACCTTACACCCCTCAACAAAATGGTGTAGTGGAGAGGAAGAACCGGACGTTGATGGATGCGGCAAGGACCATGATGGCGGAGTTCAAGTCTCCATACAACTTTTGGGCCGAAGCCATCAACACCGCGTGTCATGCATCCAATCGGCTCTATCTCCGCAAAGGCTTGAACAAAACTCCATATGAGATACTCACCAGTAACAAGCCCTACCTCAAGTACTTTCGGGTGTTCGGGTGTAAGTGTTTCATTCTCAAGAAAGGTGTTCGTTTGTCTAAATTTGAGGCTAGAGCTCATGAGGGCATATTTGTTGGTTATGGTACAAACTCTGATGCTTACCGTGTCCTCAATAAATCCACGGGACTTATTGAGGAGACGTCCAATGTGGAGTTTGATGAGAATAATGGCTCCCATGTGGAGCAAAGTGGCACTTGTGATGTAGGTGATGAAATTCCTCCCCAAGCCATAAGAAGAATGGGGGTTGGTTTTATCCTACCCATTGAGGAACCCCTTGTGGCCGAAGGAGAAGGACAATGCTCCACTCAAGTGGAGCCATCACCAACCCAAGGCCCACACGCTTTCGAAGAACAAAGTGAAGGCCCTCAACCTATTGAACAAGACCAAGGGCAAGATCAACCTCAAGATGGCGTTGAACCACCAAGTGATGCCCAAGGTCAAGTTCTCTCCCCGAGCAAGTTCAAGATCAAGAGCATTCTCAAGATCAAGAACAAGCTCAAGATGACGCTCAAGATGATCAAGTGACCGCTCCTCAACTCACTCTGGAGGATGAATTAGAGCGTCGTGCCACCAAGATTGCATCCAAGCTCACTACCAAGGGACATCTCATGAAAAATGTGCTTGGAAGCATTCGAAAGGGGGTAAGCACTCGTAGACAATTGACAAACTATTGTGAACATCACGCGTTTGTCTCTTGTGTTGAACCCCAAAAGGTCTATGAGGCGCTCGAAGATCTGGATTGGCTTAGTGCCATGCATGAAGAACTCAACAACTTCGAGCACAACAAGGTGTGGAGATTGGTACCAAGGCCAGCGGGGAACCATAATGTCATTGGAACCAAGTGGATATTCAAGAAAAAGCAAGATGCTCATGGAATTATTGTCCGCAACAAGGCTTGCTTGGTAGCACAAGGCTACTCCCAAGTCGAGGGTATCGACTACGGTGAAACCTTTGCTCCCGTTGCTCGCCTTGAATCTATTCGTTTGTTGATTGCTTATGCTTCTCATCATAACTTCAAGTTGCAACAAATGGATGTGAAGATACTTTTCTTAATGGTCCTATTAATGAGTTGGTGTATGTCAAACAACCCCCCGGGTTCGAGGATCCCTATTTTCCCGGTCATGTGTACCAACTCGAGAAGGCACTATATGGCCTTAAACAAGCCCCACGTGCGTGGTATGATCACCTTACCGAGTTGTTGCAAGATCGCGGTTTTGAGATTGGGAAAATCGACCCCACTCTTTTTACTAAGAAGGTCAAAGGGGAGTTGTTTGTGTGCCAACTATATGTTGATGATATTATCTTTGGTTCTCCTAACAAAGCTTTCAATGAGGAATTTTCCGCTCTCATGACCTTGAAATTCAAGAGATGTCCATGATGGGAGAGTTGAAGTTCTTTCTCAGGTTCGAAGTCAAGAAAATAAGAGAAGGAACCTTCATCAACCAAGCCAAATACACTCAAGACATGCTCAAGAGATTCAAGCTAAGTGATGTCAAGCCGGTCTCCACTCCAATGCCCGTCAAATTCCAACTTGACATAGATCCCAATGTTAAAGCGGTGGATCAAAAGGTATATCGCTCCATCATTGGCTCCTTGCTTTACCTTTGAGCATCTAGACCGGATATCATGTTGAGTGTGGGAATTTGTGCATTGTTTCAAGCCGCACCTAAGGAAAGTCACTTTGTGGCGGTCAAGCGAATCTTTCGATATTTGGCTCATACCCCAAACTTTGGCTTATGGTACCCAAGAGGAGCAAACTTCAAGCGTGTAGGCTATTCGGACTCGGATTGGGCGGGGACAAAGTGGATAGGAAGTCCACTTTCGGTGGGTGCCAATTTCTTGGTTGCTCTTTGGTGAGTTGGTCTTCTAAGAAGCAAAGTTGTGTATCTCTCTCATCCACCAAAGAGGATTATGTGGCGGCCGGTAGTTGTTGTGCACAACTCCTCTGGATGAGGCAAACTTTAAAGGATTATGATGTCATTTGTGACAAAGTGCCTCTTTGGTGTGACAATGAAAGTGCCATCAAGATTTCTCTCAACCCGATGCAACACTTCAAGACGAAGCATATTGAGATTCGGTATCACTTCATTCGGGATCATATTAGGCGAGGGGAGATCGAGCTCAACTATGTCAACACTCATGATAACCTTGCAGATATCTTCACGAAGCCTTCGGATGAAGCAAGATTTCGCGAGTTAAGGCATGAGATAGATATCATTGATTCGAGCAATGTTGCTTGAAACCTTGCACACCCCACCATACTCAACTTGTTATCTTGTTTAGGTGTAGGCATGGACATAGGGGGAGTGATTTTCTCTCAATGAACTCTCCCTCCCCCATTATGCATAAATTGATCAACTATTTCACATTAGCCATTTTTGATGGTACTTGTGCTTCAAAGATGAGTCTGGTCATGGTCCCAAGGATAATTATTCGCGGTGCCATACCAATTAACTTAAACATAGGTGGCTCCGGCCACCGCCCTCTCTTTGAAGAGGTTGTGTCGCGTGTTTGGTCCTTGTGGTCTCTTGCCACTAGTAGAAAAAGGGCCATTTGTGCTGGTTTGTAAGGCCCATCTGTCCCGGTTGAGGAACCGGGACTAAAGGGTCGTTACTATAGCCCTAAGCCTTTAGTCCCGGTTCTTACACGAACCGGGACAGATGGGCCTCCATGTGGCCGCTGCGACGAGCCCAGGCAGGAGGGCCTTTGGTCCCGGTTGGTAGCACCAACCGGGACTAATAAGCGTCCACGCGTCAGCATTTCAGGGGCTGGGGTTTTTGTTTTTTTTTGAAAGGGGGGGGTTAGGGGGTTTTGGGGGGTTAATTTAGGTGTTTCATATATTGTGTTAGCTAGCTAATTAATAGAGAGACGTGTCCTCTCTTATCTCCGTGCTTGGTCGACGCTACGTACTATACGTATAGAGAGGACTCGACACGCTAGCTAGTAAGCAAATGAAGGAAACAAAAGATCGTCATGAACATATGCATACAGAGAGAAGTGATATCGACCTCTCCTTCTCCAAGAGATTAGTCGAACAACAAGTTTTCGTATATCTATCCGACGCTACTGGCTACATATATACAATATAAGATCTCTTACAATATAATCCCCTAGTTATATATGAACTCAGGGTCCACATGGTATTCTCCGTCTTTATCGATCTCGTGGTCAAGAAAGAATGCCGCCAATTCCTCTTGAATTGCTCGCATGCGATCTGGTGTTAGGAGTTCATCCTTCATCCGAAACATCTAAATTTGAAGAAGGGGGTCAATACATATATATGAATGAATGAAACTCAACACAAATGATGGTAATAAAATAAAATTGTGAATATTATTTCTTACGCACTTCATATTGTTTGTCATAGTAGCCCCGCTCACAGGTCGTGTGGGGGATGGACTCGCAAACGTAGTATCCACAGTAATTATTCCCGATTTCCTGCCACAACCACTTTACAAGAAATAGAGGTCAATCAAACTGATAAGCAATCATGCTAAATGGTATTGATGAAACTAGCGCTTGAATCACTAGGAGATGCGTGGAACTAGCTAGTAGTACTTACTTTTGGGTGTGTAAATCGCAGCTTCCTCGGCAGTCCCGAAGCTCTAGCGGTGAATTTTTTTCCAAACCCTGCCAGACAAAGAAAACAATTACTTGATATCAGGAAATGAACAAAGTTGCCGATATGGTGCGACAATGATCGATTTAACTTACTTCTCGAGCATTTCAGTCATGTCCGCATACTCCTGGGGATTTTTTCGTCTCAAGACTAAGACGGTTACTAGTCCCTGCTCAAGCTTAATCTCTAGGAGAATATAGTGGAACCTACGCACGCATGCATAACTCATCAATTACATTACTATAACCTCTACTAATAAGGGAAACCGAATATGCACAAGACAGTAACACTCACTTGAAGTTGTAAGGAAAGAGTATTATAGCTTTGTTTTGATTTAATACCAACGATCGTAGCAAGTTGGCCTCGGTATCTTTGGCATGAAATTCAACCGTATATGCATCTATGAGATTTGTGTTAACGAACCCAATATCACCGATTTGTCTTTTATTCAATTCGGCGATCTTCAATCTGCATAATATAGTGAGGATAATTATATATACATGCAATGAAAGAGCTG
>NC_041382.1:51241127-51245762 GCF_002162155.2 Triticum dicoccoides
ACTTACAGATAGTAGCAAGTGACCGTTAATTTATCGAGGGCCTTCTGATTGAAAAATTGGAAGAACTCCTCAAATGGAACATTCAATAGTTCAATTCCAATCAGGTCATGCTCCTCTTTAACTCTCAGTGTCAAAGTATTCGTCCCCCCAGACTATCTGCAGGTTTTCATGTACCAATCATGAAATCTTCGCATCATCGTTGTTAGAGATCCTTCATCTTTGACGAGAGGCCTCCCGTAATGGTATTTGTGTTCGTCCACCTCCAAGAAATCATAATGTACATTGTCGGGTAGGTAATCTCCAAGATTGGTATTGGGCAAAATCTCCGGATGATTAGCGATGGTATCGCTAGACACCTTGAGCAGGGGGCACGATTGGTTCGCTTGTTTGCCGAGCTGGGCAATTTGTTCCCAGCTCGCCGTTCTGCTAACCTTTGATCACTGATAGTACTTCCTGACCGCTCTGCTTCGATAAATGACTTTTCAATAATGCGATCATAGTTGGATTGCGGCGGAGAAGGTGGTGCTCGCTTCAGGGCATCGATAGTGCGCTTTGCTTTCACCGAATCTATCTTCTCCTCCGCAGGTGGATGTTTCTTTGCTTTCACCCCTTCAAAGAAGTCCCTCACTTGGTCTTCCACGATCTTCGTGTTTTCCTCCATGGTCCTCTTGTATGGTAACTTCTCTAGAGGCTTGAGAGATAGACCGAATCTGTATTGCCTCCCGCCTCTGGCTGTACTGCTAGACGCCGGCCGAGCAGACGGAGCGGCTGCGGCTGTCTCTTTCCTTGCTTATGAGGTGGGGGAGAAGTATTACGACACGCTGGAGCAGCCAGAGCGGCGGCGGGTCTCTTCCGCCCTTGCTGATGAGGCGGAGAAGGAGGAGGCTGGCTGCTCGGGCGCGCCGGTGCAGGCGGAGAAGGAGGCGGAGTGCCGCCACGCGCCGGAGAAGGAGGCTGAGTGCCCTGTTCACTCGCCGAAGGAGGAGGCGGAGTGCCCTGACTCGCCGGAGGAGGAGGAGGAGGCGGAGGCGTCCAGTTCGGAAGGTTGATGAGCTCCTTTCGCCATAGGCATGGAGTCTTAAGAGCAGTACCCAGCCGAGTCTCCCCTTCACCGGTAGGGTGGTAAAGCTCGAGGTCCTCAAATCCCTCCATTATTTCGTCCACCGTCACCCTAGCATATGCTTCTAGAATCGGACGGCGTTGATAAGTTACGTCGGGTTCAGGAGGTCAAACAGAGCCAACAGCTGACTTGACTTTGAAGTTCTGCCATTGCGTCATAAGGTGGTGTTGGGGAACGTAGTAATTTCAAAATTTTCCTACGCACACGCCAGATCATGGTGATGCATAGCAACGAGAGGGGAGAGTGTTGTCTACGTACCCTCGTAGACCTACAGCGGAAGCGTTGTAACAACGCGGTTGATGTAGTCGTACGTCTTCACGGCCCGACCGATCAAGCACCGAAACTACGGCACCTCCGAGTTCTAGCACACATTCAACTCGATGACGATCCTCGGGCTCCGATCCAGCAAAGTGTCGGGAAGGAGTTCCGTCAGCACGACAGCGTGGTGACGCTCTTGATGTTCTACCATCGCAGGGCTTCGCCTAAGCACCGCTACAATATGACCGAGGTGGAATATGGTGGAGGGGGGCACCGCACACGACTAAGGAACGATCACGAGGATCAACTTGTGTGTCTATGGGGTGCCCCCCTCCTCCGTATATAAAGGAGTGGAGGAGGGGGCCGGCCAAGGGGGGTGGCGCGCCCAAGGGGGGGAGTCCAACTCCCACCGGGAGTAGGACTCCCCCTTTTTCCTATTAGGAGTAGGAGAGGGAAGGAAGAGGAAGGAGGGAGGAAGGAAAGGGGGGCCGGCCCCCCTCCCAATTCGGATTGGTCTTGGGGGGGGGGCGCCCCCTCCCTTGCTCCTTTCCCCTCCTTTCCACTACGGCCCAATAAGGCCCATATACCTCCCAGGGGGTTCCGATAACCTCCCGGTGATCCGGTATTGTCCCAATCTCACCCGGAACCTTTCCGGTGTCCAAATATAGTCGTCCAATATATCGATTTGTATGGCTCGACCATTTTGAGACTCCTCGTCAACTCCGTGATCCAATCCGGGACTCCGAACTACCTTCGGTACATCAAAACATATAAACTCATAATGAAACTATCATGGTAACTTTAAGCGTGCGGACCCTACGGGTTCGAGAACAATGTAGACATGACCGAGACACGTTTCCGGTCAATAACCAATAGCGGAACCTGGATGCTCATATTGGCTCCTACATATTCTACGAAGATCTTTATCGGTCAGACCGCATAACAACATACGTTTGTTCCCTTTGTCATCGGTATGTTACTTGCCCGAGATTCGATCGTCGGTATCTCAATACCTAGTTTAATCTCGTTACCGGCAAGTCTCTTTACTCGTTCCGTAATACATCATCCCACAACTAACTCATTATTTGCAATGCTTGCAAGGCTTAAGTGATGTGCATTACCGAGAGGGCCCAGAGATACCTCTCCGACAATCGGAGTGACAAATCCTAATCTCGAAATACGCCAACCCAACATATACCTTCGGAGAAACCTGTAGAGCTCCTTTATAATCACCCAGTTACGTTGTGACGTTTGGTAGCAAACAAAGTGTTCCTCTGGTAAACGGGAGTTGCATAATCTCATAGTCATAGGAACATGTATAAGTCATGAAGAAAGCAATAACAACATACTAAACGATCGAGTGCTAAGCTAACGGAATGGGTCATGTCAATCACATCATTCTCCTAATGATGTGATCCCGTTAATCAAATGACAACACATGTCTATGGTCAGGAAACATAACCATCTTTGATCAACAAGCTCGTCAAGTAGAGGCATACTAGTGACACTATGTTTGTCTATGTATTCACACATGTATTATGTTTCCGGTTAATACAATTCTAGCATGAATAATAAACATTTATCATGATATAAGGAAATAAATAATAACTTTATTATTGCCTCTAGGGCATATTTCCTTCAGCCTCCCACTTGCACTAGAGTCAATAATCTAGATTACACAATAATGATTCTAACACCCATGGAGTCTTGGTGCTGATCATGTTTTGCTCGTGGAAGAGGCTTAGTCAACGGGTCTGCTACATTTAGATCCGTATGTATCTTGAAAATTTCTATGTCTCCCACTTGGACTAAATCCCGAATGGAATTGAAGCGTCTCTTGATGTGCTTGGTTCTCTTGTAAAATCTGGATTCCTTTGCCAAGGCAATTGCACCAGTATTGTCACAAAAGATTTTCATTGGACCAAATGCACTAGGTATGACACCTAGATCGGATATGAACTCCTTTATCCAGACTCCTTCGTTTGCTGCTTCCAAAGCAGCTATGTACTCCGCTTCACATGTAGATCCCACCACGACGCTTTGTTTAGAACTGCACCAACTGACAGCTCCACCGTTCAATGTAAACACGTATCCGGTCTGCGATTTAGAATCGTCTGGATCAGTGTCAAAGCTTGCATCAACGTAACCATTTACGATGAGCTCTTTGTCACCTCCATAAACGAGAAACATATCCTTAGTCCTTTTCAGGTATTTCAGGATGTTCTTGACCGCTGTCCAGTGATCCACTCCTGGATTACTTTGGTACCTCCCTGCTAAACTTATAGCAAGGCACACATCAGGTCTGGTACACAGCTTTGCATACATGATAGAGCCTATGGCTGAAGCATAGGGAACTTCTTTCATCTTCTCTCTCTCTTCTGCAGTGGTCGGCCATTGAGTCTTACTCAACTTCACACCTTGTAACACAGGCAAGAACCCTTTCTTTGCTTGATCCATTTTAAACTTCTTCATAACTTTTTCAAGGTATGTGCTTTGTGAAAGTCCAGTTAAGCGTCTTGATCTATCTCTATAGATCTTAATGCCCAATATGTAAGCAACTTCACCGAGGTCTTTCATTGAAAAACTCTTATTCAAGTATCCTTTTATGCTATCCAGAAATTCTATATCATTTTCGATCAGCTGTTGGGGAACGTAGTAATTTCATAAAATTTCCTACGCACACACAAGATCATGGTGATGCATAGCAACGAGAGGGCAGAGTGTTGTCTACATACCCTCGTAGACCGACAGCGGAAGCGTTATGACAACGCGGTTGATGTAGTCATACGTCTTCACGGCCCGACCGATCAAGCACCGAAACTAGGGCACCTCCGAGTTCTAGCACACGTTCAGCTCGATGACGATCCCCGGACTCCGATCCAGCAAAGTGTCGGGGATGAGTTCTGTCAGCATGACGGTGTGGTGACGATCTGGATGTTCTACCGTCGCAGGTCTTCGCCTAAGCACCGCTACAATATTATCGAGGATTATGGTGGAGGGGGGCACCGCACACGGCTAAGAGAACGATCACGAAGATCAACTTGTGTCTAGAGGTGCCCCCCTGCCAAATTAAAAAAAGGAGCAAGGGGGGAGGCCGGCCGGCCCTTGTGGGCGCGCCAAGGAGGAGTCCTCCTCCTAGTAGGAGTAGGACTCCCCTCTTTCCTACTCCTACTAGGAGGGGGAAAGGAAGGGGGAGAGGGAGAAGGAAAGGGGGGCGCCGCCCCCCCTCTCCTAGTCCAATTTGGACCAGAGGGGTA
>NC_041382.1:51245864-51255436 GCF_002162155.2 Triticum dicoccoides
CCTCCGGCACTCCGGTTTTCTCCGAAATCACCCGGAACACTTCCGGTGTCCGAATATAGCCGTCCAATATATCAATATTTATGTCTCGACCATTTCGAGACTCCTCGTCATGTGCGTGATCACATCCGAGACTCCGAACAAACTTTGGTACATCAAAATATATAAACTCATAATGAAACTATCATCGTAACATTAAGCGTGCGGACCCTACGGGTTTGAGAACAATGTAGACATGACAGAGACATGTCTCCGGCCAATAACCAATAGCGGAACCTGGATGCTCATATTGGCTCCCACATATTCTAAGAAGATCTTTATCGGTCAGACTGCATAACAACATACTTTGTTCCCTTTGTCATCGGTATGTTACTTGCCCGAGATTTGATCGTCGGTATCTCAATACCTAGTTTAATCTCGTTACCGGCAAGTCTCTTTACTCGTTCCGTAATACATCATCTTGCAACTAACTCATTAGTTGCAATGCTTGCAAGGCATATGTGATGTGCATTACCGAGAGGGCCCAGAGATACCTCTCCAACAATTGGAGTGACAAATCCTAATCTCGAAATACGCCAACCCAACATGTACCTTTGGAGACACCTGTAGAGCTCCTTTATAATCACCCAGGTACGTTGTGACGTTTGGTAGCACACAAAGTGTTCCTCCGACAAATGGGAGTTGCATAATCGCATAGTCATAGGAACATGTATAAGTCATGAAGAAAGCAATACCAACATACTAAACGATCGGGTGCTAAGCTAATGGAATGGGTCATGTCAATCACATCATTCTCCTAATGATGTGATCCCGTTAATCAAATGACAACTCTTTGTCCATGGCTAGGAAACATAACCATCTTTGATCAACGAGCTAGTCAAGTAGAGGCATACTAGTGACACTCTATTTGTCTATGTATTCACACATGTATTATGTTTCCGATTAATACAATTCTAGCATAAATAATAAACATTTATCATGAAATAAGGAAATAAATAATAACTTTATTATTGCCTCTAGGGCATATTTCCTTCATCAGCAATATGTCATCCACATATAATATCAGAAATGCTACAGAGCTCCCACTCACTTTCTTGTAAATACAGGCTTCTCCAAAAGTCTGTACAAAACCAAATGCTTTGATCACACTATCAAAGCGTTTATTCCAACTCCGAGAGGCTTGCACCAGTCCATAAATGGATCGCTGGAGCTTGCACACTTTGTTAGCTCCCTTTGGATCGACAAAACCTTTCGATTGCATCATATACAACTCTTCTTTCAGAAAAGCATTCAGGAATGCAGTTTTGACATCCATCTGCCAAATTTCATAATCATAAAATGCGGCAATTGCTAACATGATTCGGACAGACTTAAGCATCACTACGGGTGAGAAGGTCTCATCATAGTCAATCCCTTGAACTTGTCAAAAACCTTTTGCGACAAGTCAAGCTTTGTAGACAGTAACATTACCGTCAGCGTCAGTCTTCTTCTTAAAGATCCATTTATTCTCAATTTCTTGCCGATCATCGGGCAAGTCAACCAAAGTCCACACTTTGTTCTCATACATGGATCCCATCTCAGATTTCATGGCCTCAAGCCATTTTGCTTAATCTGGGCTCACCATCGCTTCTTCATAGTTCGTAGGTTCATCATGATCTAGTAGCATGATTTCCAGAATAGGATTACCGTACCACTCTGGTGCGGATCTTACTCTGGTTGATCTACGCAGTTCAGTAACAACTTGATCTGAAGTTTCATGATCATCATCATTAACTTCCTCGCTAATTGGTGTAGGTGTCACAGGAACATATTTCTGTGATGAGCTACTTTCCAATAAGGGAGCAGGTACAATTACCTCATCAAGTTCTACTTTCCTCCCACTCACTTCTTTCGAGAGAAACTCCTTCTCTAGAAAGTTTCTGAATTTAGCAACAAAAGTCTTGCCTCCGGATCTGTGATAGAAGGTGTACCCAACAGTTTCTTTTGGGTATCTTATGAAGACACATTTCTCCGATTTGGGTTCGAGCTTATCAGGTTGAAGCTTTTTCACATAAGCATCGTAGCCCCAAACTTTCAGAAACAACAACTTTGGTTTCTTGCCAAACCACAGTTCATAAGGCGTCGTCTCAACGGATTTTGATGGTGCCCTATTTAACGTGAATGCAGCCGTCTCTAAAGCATAACCCCAAAATGATAGCGGTAAATCAGTAAGAGACATCATAGATCGCACCATATCTAGTAAAGTACGATTACGACATTCGGACACACCATTACGCTGTGGTGTTCCAGGTGGCGTGAGTTGCGAAACTATTCCGTATTGTTTCAAATGTAGACCAAACTCGTAACTCAGATATTCTCCTCCACGATCGGATTGTAGAAACTTTATTTTCTTGTTACAATGATTTTCAACTTCACTCTGAAATTCTTTGAACTTTTCAAATGTTCCAGACTTATGTTTCATTAAGTAGATATACCCATATCTGTTTAAATCATCTGTGAAGGTGAGAAAATAACGATATCCGCCACGAGCCTCAACATTCATCGGACCACATACATCTGTATGTATGATCTCCAACAAATCTGTTGCTCTCTCCATAGTACTAGAGAACGGTGTTTTAGTCATCTTGCCCATGAGGCACGGTTCGCAAGTACCAAGTGATTCATAATCAAGTGGTTCCAAAAGTCCATCAGTATGGATTTTCTTCATGCGCTTTACACCGATATGACCTAAACGATAGTGCCACAAATAAGTTGCACTATCATTATCAACTCTGCATCTTTTGGCTTCAACATTATGAATATGTGTATCACTACTGTCGATTTTCAACAAAAATAGACCATTCTTCAAGGGTGCATGACCATAAAAGATATTACTCATATAAATAGAACAACCATTATTCTCTGATTTAAATGAATAACCGTCTCGCATCAAACAAGATCCAGATATAATGTTCATCCTCAACGCTGGCACCAAATGACAATTATTTAGGTCTAAAACTAATCCCGAAGGTAGATGTAGAGGTAGCGTGCCGACCGCGATCACATCGACTTTGGAACCATTTCCCACGCGCATCGTCACCTCGTCCTTAGCCAATCTTCGCTTAATCCGTAGTCCCTGTTTCAAGTTGCAAATATTAGCAAAAGAACCAATATCAAATAGCCAGGTGCTACTGTGAGCATTAGTAAGGTACACATCAATAACATGTATATCACATCTACCTTTGTTCACCTTGCCATCCTTCTTATCCGCCAAATACTTGGGGCAGTTCCGCTTCCAGTGACCAGTCTGCTTGCAGTAGAAGCACTCAGTTTCAGGCTTAGGTCCAGACTTGGGTTTCTTCTCCTGAGCAGCAACTTGTTTGCTGTTCTTCTTGAAGTTCCCCTTCTTCCCTTTGCCCTTTTTCTTGAAACTAGTGGTCTTATTGACCATCAACACTTGATGCTCCTTTTTGATTTCTACCTCCGCAACTTTTAGCATCGCGAAGATCTCGGGAATAGTCTTTTCTATCCCTTGCATATTATAGTTCATCACAAAGCTCTTGTAGCTTGGTGGCAGTGATTGGAGAATTCTGTCAATGACGCTATCATCCGGAAGATTAACTCCCAGTTGAATCAAGTGATTGTTATACCCAGACATTCTGAGTATATGCTCACTGACAGAACTGTTCTCCTCCATCTTGCAGCTGTAGAACTTATTGGAGACTTCATATCTCTCAGTCCGGGCATTTGCTTGAAATATCACCTTCAACTCCTGGAACATCTCATATGCTCCATGACGTTCAAAACATCGTTGAAGGCCCGGTTCTAAGCCGTAAAGCATGGCACACTGAACTATAGAGTAGTCATCAGCTTTGCTCTGCCAGACATTCATAACATCTGGTGTTGCTCCAGCAGCAGGCCTGGCACCCAGCGGTGCTTCCAGGATGTAATTCTTCTGTGCAACAATGAGGATAATCCTCAAGTTATGGACCCAGTCCGTGTAATTGCTACCATCATCTTTCAACTTTGCTTTCTCAAGGAACGCATTAAAATTCAACGGAACAACAACACGAGCCATCTATCTACAATCAAACATAGACAACCAAAATACTACCAGGTACTAAGTTCATCATAAATTTAAGTTCAATTAATCATATTACTAAAGAACTCCCACTTAGATAGACATCCCTCTAATCCTCTAAGTGATTACGTGATCCATATCAACTAAACCATGTTCGATCATCACGTGAGATGGAGTAGTTTCAACGGTGAACATCAATATGTTGATCATATCTACTGTATGATTCATGCTCGACCTTTCGGTCTCCGTGTTCCGAGGCCATATCTGTTATATGCTAGGCTCGTCAAGTTTAACCTGAGTATTCCGCGTGTGCAACTGTTTTGCACCCGTTGTATTTGAACGTAGAGCCTATCACACCCGATCATCACGTGGTGTCTCAGCACGAAGAACTTTCGCAATGGTGCATACTCAGGGAGAACACTTTTACTATGATAATTTAGTGAGGGATCATCTTATAATGCTACCGTCAATCAAAGCAAGATAAGATGCATAAACGATAAACATCACATGCAATCAATATAAGTGATATGATATGGCCATCATCATCTTGTGCTTGTGATATCCATCTCCGAAGCACCTCCATGATCACCATCGTCACCGGCGCGACACCTTGATCTCCATCGTAGCATCGTTGTCGTCTCGCCAATCTTATGCTTCTACGACTATCTCTACCGCTTAGTGATAAAGTAAATCATTACAGGGTGATTGCATTGCATACAATAAAGCGACAATCATATGGCTCCTACCAGTTGCCAATAACTCGATTACAAAACATGATCATCTCATACAATAAAATTTAGCATCATGTCTTGACCATATCACCTCACAACATGCCCTGCAAAAACAAGTTAGACGTCCTCTACTTTGTTGTTGCAAGTTTTACGTGGCTGCTACGGGCTTAGCAAGAACTGTTCTTACCTACGCATCAAAACCACAACGATAGTTTGTCAAGTTGGTGATGTTTTAACCTTCGCAAGGACCAGGAGTAGCCACACTTGGTTCAACTAAAGTTGGAGAAACTGACACCCGCTAGCCACCTGTGTGCAAAGCACGTCGGTAGAACCAGTCCCGCGTAAGCGTACGCGTAATGTCGGTCCGGGCCGCTTCATCCAACAATACCGCCGAACCAAAGTATGACATGCTGGTTAGCAGTATGACTTATATCGCCCACAACTCATTTGTGTTCTACTCGTGCATATGACATCTACGCATAAAACCAGGCTCGGATGCCACTGTTGGGGAACGTAGTAATTTCCAAATTTTCCTACACACACGCAAGATCATGGTGATGCATAGCAACGAGAGGGGAGAGTGTTGTCTACGTACCCTCGTAGACCGACAACGGAAGCGTTGTAACAACGCGATTGATGTAGTCGTACGTCTTCACGGCCCGACCGATCAAGCACCGAAACTACGGCACCTCCGAGTTCTAGCACACGTTCAGCTCGATGACGATACCCGGGCTCCGATCCAGCAAAGCATCGGGAAGGAGTTCCGTCAGCACGACGACGTGGTGACGATCTTGATGTTCTACCGTCGCAGGGCTTCGCCTAAGCACCGCTACGATATGACCGAGGTGGAATATGGTGGAGGGGGGCACCGCACACAGCTAAGGAACGATGACGAGGATCAACTTGTGTGTCTATGGGGTGCCCCCCTCCTCCGTATATAAAGGAGTGGAGGAGGGGGCCGGCCAAGGGGGGTGGCGCGCCCAAGGGGGGAGTCCAACTCCCACCGGGAGTAGGACTCCCCCTTTTTCTTATTAGGAGTAGGAGAGGGAAGGAAGAGGAAGGAGGGAGGAAGGAAAGGGGGGGCCGGCCCGGGGCGCGCCCCCTCCCTTGATCCTTTCCCCTCCTTTCCACTAAGGCCCAATAAGGCCCATATACCTCCCGGGGGGTTCCGATAACCTCCCAGTGATCCGATATTGTCCCAATCTCACCCGGAACCTTTCCGACGTCCAAATATAGTCGTCCAATATATCAATTTTTATGTCTCGACCATTTCGAGACTCCTTGTCAAGTCCGTGATCAAATTTGGGACTCCGAACTACCTTCGGTACATCAAAACATATAAACTCATAATGAAACTGTCATCGTAACTTTAAGCGTGCGGACCCTACGGGTTCGAGAACAATGTAGACATGACCGAGACACGTTTCCGGTCAATAACCAATAGCGGAACCTGGATGCACATATTGGCTCCTACATATTCTACAAAGATCTTTATCGGTTAGACCGCATAACAACATACGTTTGTTCCCTTTGTCATCGGTATGTTACTTGCCCGAGATTCAATCGTCGGTATCTCAATACCTAGTTCAATCTCGTTACCGGCAAGTCTCTTTACTCGTTCCGTAATACATCATCCCGTAACTAACTCATTATTTGCAATGCTTGCAAGGCTTAAGTGATGTGCATTACTGAGAGGGCCCAGAGGTACCTCTCCGACAATCGGAGTGACAAATCCTAATCTCGAAATACGCCAACCCAACATATACCTTCGGAGACACCTGTAGAGCTCCTTTATAATCACCCAGTTACGTTGTGACGTTTGGTAGCAAACAAAGTGTTCCTCTGGTAAATGGAGTTGCATAATCTCATAGTCATAGGAACATGTATAAGTCATGAAGAAAGCAATAGGAACATACTAAACGATCGAGTGCTAAGCTAACGGAATGGGTCATGTCAATCACATCATTCTCCTAATGATGTGATCCCGTTAATCAAATGACAACACGTGTCTATGGTCAGGAAACATAACCATCTTTGATCAACAAGCTAGTCAAGTAGAGGCATACTAGTGACACTATGTTTGTCTATGTATTCACACATGTATTATGTTTCCGGTTAATACAATTCTAGCATGAATAATAAACATTTATCATGATATAAGGAAATAAATAATAACTTTATTATTGCCTCTAGGGCATATTTCCTTCAGGTGGCAATGTTGAGACTCCGTGATAGCATCCACGGGGTAGCTAGCAGGAGCCGTCAAGACATGCTCCAGCTGAAGCAGCTCGGTGGAAGCCACGCTGCTTCTCTGCTGAGATGGCGGGGTAGCTTCGGGGGTAGTATCGGCAGGCCGCTTGGTGCGAACTGCGTCTCTTTCCTCTAGCGCTTGTACCCTTGCGTGCAGTGCCTGGAGTTGGGTCTGCTCCACTTTCTTACTCCTCTCCTGGCATTTGTAACCGCCTGCGCCCGGAAACCCAACCTTCCACGGAATGGAGCCTGGCGTGCCTCGTGTCCGTCCGGGGTGCTCAGTATTCCCGAGGGCCATTGTGAGCTCGTCGTTCTCTCTGTTTGGAACGAGCGTCCTTTCCTGCGCTTTTTCGATAAACTCCCGAAGCCTCGTGATGGGTGTATTCAGCTGCTCATCCGTCCAAACGTACTTCCCTGTTTCAGGGTCCAATGTTCCCCCAACCCCAAAGAACCAAGTCCTTGGACGGTCTGGCCAGCGCAATGTCTCTGGTTCGATCCCTTTATCTTGTAGGTCATTCTCAGCCTTGTCCCACAATGGCCGGGCTTTCAGGTAGCCACCTAACCTCGTGCGATGGTGATGCTTCTTCTTTGCAGCATTTATCTTGTTTGTCACCGACATCTTCTTGGCCTTCTCAAATTTCTTTTGGGCGACAAATGCGTCCTAGTGATCTTTGATCTTCTCAAATCGGCCAATGAATTCTGGAGTCTTGTCATTATCGACAAATGTTGATTTCAGCTCATTCTTCCACCTCCTGAATAGCTCAGACATCTTCTTAAGAGCATGAACCTTGATCAATGGCTCTTTAACTGGCTTCTCCAGATCCTCCTCTGGCGGTAGGGTGAAATTTGCCTTCAGCGCAGTCCAAAGATCAGCTTTCTGCCTATCCTCGACATAAGACACCCCAGAGTCTTCATCCTTAGGCTTAAACCATTGCTCGATGCTGATCGGGATCATGTCCCTAACAAGGACCCCGCACTGAGCAGAAAATGCTTGCTTGGTCCGGAGGGGTTCAATCGGTTGGCCATCGCTATCGATTTCGGTGATCATGTACCTTTCATCCGAGCGCAACTTTCTCTTCGGGCCTCATCTCGTTACCTCAGCTTTGCTCGATCTGGAGGGCTAGAAAAGAAGAAAGAAGAGAGTTAATATGTGTACATACCAAAAACAATTAATGCATCAATTAGCTATAGTTAGCACATGCTTAATTAATATATATACCTGGCCGGACTCCGTTCGGTCACCAGAGCCGTCATCACGGTGTCCTTCTTCCACCGGCATTCGGTCATCAGAGCCATCATAATCATGTCCTTCCTCCTCCATTGTTTGATCACCGTAGCCTGCTTCTTCTTCCATACCATCGGTGTCGTTGAGAAACGACAAGACGACATCACTTCCTGCTGTGATTATGTCCCCCAACACCGCTTCTGTTGCTTCGTGTCGGGGGTGCTCCATTGTTTTTGCAAATATTTACAACATGGCAATTATTATTCAAACATGACAGATGGATATATTAGTGGAAAACATAGAACTAGCTAGCTAATCACAATAAGGAATCATATTAGTGGCCTCGACGTTTCTCTAGGGTTTGGGGTGGCCTCGGCAACGCTTCAAGGGTTTGGGGTGGCATTGACAATGCTTCAAGGGTTTGGGGTGGCCTCGATGACAACGCTCTTTTAACTTGGTAAATTTGGGTGACCTCGAGAGAGTTTGTCGGGTAGGGGCGCGGCGGGAGGGGGTAGGAGACCGACATCATTTTTTCTAGGGTTTGGGTGTCCTCGAGAGTTTTGGTCGAGCGAGAGGGCCGGGGGGTGCTCCCGTGGTAATTTATCCGGTCGAGAGGGGGTATATATATCGACCGCCCCTCATGTCAAAGTTATCGGGGAGGGGGTTATATCGACAAAGACGACATACATACATGGGAAAATAATGATATCGGGGAGGGGGTATATCGACCCCCCCGTCATGTTGAAGTTATCGAGAGGGGGTATATCGACAATGCCATACCCGATAAAAAAAATAAGAAGACAAAGAAGAAATAAAAAGAGGAGAAGAAGAAAGGAATAGAGGAGAAGATCAAAGAAAAAAAGAAGAAAAAAAGAGGAGAAGAAGAAAAAAAATAGAATTTTCTATTCTATTTTTTTCTTCTTCTCCTCTATTCCTTTCTTCTTCTCCTCTTCTTTTTCTTCTTTTTTCCTCTTCTTATTTATTTCTCCTCTTCTTCCTCTCCTCTTCTTCTCCTTTCTTCCTCTTCGTATTTTCCTTTTTCCTCTCCTTCTTTTTCTTCTTCTTCTTCTTCTTCTTCTTCTTCCATTCCTAGCTAGATATATAAAACTTCTCTAAAACTGTAACTTTTGCATATATAAAACTTTTTCTTCTTCTTCTTCCTTCTTCCTTCTCTTCCTTCTTCCTAAATATATAAAACTTTTCTAAAAATGAAACTAACCTAAAATGTACTAAATCAGAGAACATATATAGATAAAACTTTTCTAAAAATCTAACTTTTGCATATATGAACATATATACACAGATAACA
>NC_041382.1:51256398-51272243 GCF_002162155.2 Triticum dicoccoides
TGCCATAAACCGGGACCAAAGGGTGGCATTGGTCCTGGTTCGTGCCACCAACCGGGACCAATGGCCTTGCACAGCGGCGTGGTGGTGGGAGTTTAGTACCACCTCGCTAGTTGAGAGCGCCCCACACCTGTTTATAAGCTCCGCTGCCTCTTCCCTCTCGAACTCCTCTAAACTGCAGGCCTATGGGCCTAATATGACACTGCTATGCTAGTGGGCTTGCTGGGCCTTCTGCGGGCCTGAATCCTAGCCCAACTAGCTGGGTTTCTAGTCGTACTCAGGCTGTGGTGGCCCAGTAGGTGGCATTTTTTTATTTGTTCTTGTTTTTTGTTTTCTTTTTGCTTTATTTTTTATTTTGTTTCTACTTACAACAAAATACTTACTTTTGCTATTTTTATATATTTTATTAAAGTTTATATATTTTATTTTATAAAAGTTTATTTTATTTTATTTTATTTTGTTTCTACTTATTTATTTTATAAAAGTTTATTTTATTTTTTATTTTTTCTACTTATTTATTTTATTAAAGTTTATTTTATTTTATTTTGTTTCTAGTTACTTGTTAAAGTTTATTTTGTTTCTACTTATTTATTTTATTTTCTTTTTTGGTTTTTTTAATTTATTTTATGAAAATTCTTTTTGCTTTTAATGTTTTGAACAGAAAATACTTTGATAATTTTAGTTGCATATATTTTATATAATTTTAGTTTCAATAATACTAGAGGTTTATAAAAGCTTTTTAGTTGATTCCTTTAGTACCGGTTCTAAGGCTGGGGCCCTACGAGCACCTTTAGTACCGGTTCATGGCATGAACCGGTAATAGAGTTTTTTAGTTGATTCTTTCTGCAGTTGTTTTTTAGTCCCACCTTGCCAAGCGAGAGGCACTCACAGCGGTTTATAAGCCCTGAGTGCAGAGACGATGAAGGAGAGGCGCAATGCTCACCTACACGTTGCTTAGCTTCACGCCTTGAAGTGGTGTAGATTGCACGGAGCTATGTGTAGTTTCTCAAGGCTTGAAGCTAAGCAACGTGCAGGTGAGCATTGCGCCCCTCTTTCATGTTCAATAAATTATTACAACTCTGGACTTTTTTTGCGTTCAGTATGCACCATTCAAAGCCACATCATCAACTTTCAACCCTTTCTGACTTCATTTGTTATTTTTCATGCATTTACTGAATTTTTTGAGCTAAATGACCGTGAAATTGAAAAGCATTTAAAATGAACTCTGGAAAGGTTGAAAGTTGGCATGGTATCATCATTTCACCCACATAGCATGTGCTAAAAAGTTGAGAGGGTTACGGCAAAACTGGATGCACTTCGTGTACAAAACAGATAATCTCTTTGGAAGTATCAGGGTTTCGGACAAAAACTCATCTGTTACAAAGGGATTTCTTTTTTTTGAACTTATTTGAACTCCAGACTTTTTGTGTGTTCAAAATGCACCATTCAAAGCCACATCATCAATTTTCAACCCTTTCTGACTTCATTTGTTATTTTTCATGCATTTAATGATTTTTTGAGCTAAATGACCATGAAATTCAAAAGCATTTCAAATGAACTCTGAAAAGGTTGAAATTTGGCATGGTATCATCATTTCACCCACATAGCATGTGCTAAAAAGTTGAGAGGGTTACGACAAAAACTAGATGCACTTCGTGTACAAAACGAACAATGTATTCTTTCGAAGTATCAGGGTTTCATACGGAAACTCATCTGTTACAAAGGGATTTCATTTTTTTCAACTTATTTGAACTCCAGACTTTTTGTGTGTTCAAAATGCACCATTCATAGCCACATCATCAATTTTCAACTCTTTCTGACTTCATTTCTTATTTTTCATGCATTTACTGATTTTTTTGAGCTATAAGACCGTGAAATTCAAATGCATTTCAAATGAACTCTGAAAAGGTTGAAATTTGGCATGGTATCATCATTTCACCCACATAGCATGTGCTAAAAAGTTGAGAGGGTTACGACAAAAACTAGATGCACTTCGTGTACAAAACGGACAATGTTTTCTTTCGAAGTATCAGGGTTTCATACGGAAACTCATCTGTTACAAAGGGATTTCATTTTTTGAACTTATTTGAACTCCAAACTTTTTGTGTGTTCAAAATGCACCATTCATAGCCACATCATCAATTTTTAATCCTTTCTGACTTCATTTGTTATTTTTCATGCATTTACTGATTTTTTGAGCTATAAGACCCTGAAATTCAAAAGCATTTCAAATGAACTCTGAAAAGGTTGAAATTTCGCATGGTATCATCATTTCACCCACATAGCATGTTCTAAAAAGTTGAGAGGGTTAGGGCATGGACAACACATAAAACCATTCTGCTTGTTTTCCTTAGCCACTTCGAGAAACATAATTATGTGTGTCTGTCACCGTACATCCATTGCCGGTTCATCCGCGTGCATTATATATAATTATGTGTGTCAAAAACGAGTACATATTCACATGGATAGATAAGTGACCAAATTAATAGTAGTTCATCATCACATTAAAACCAAAGTACATACATAGTTCAAATTGAACAACATATAGCTCTCCAGAGCATCTAGTTAAACCATACATTGAAACTATGTAAAACCTTTCAATGCAACAACAAATGCGATCATAATCACAACCAAGGTAACAATTGATCCAACAGCATAATGACACCAAGCCTCGGTATGAATGACATATTTTCTAATCTTTCTAATCTTCAACCTCGTTGCATCCATGTTGATCTTGTGATCATCGATGACATCCGCAACATGCAACTCTAATATCATCTTCTCCTCCTCAATTTTTTTCCTTCAAGTAATTGTTTTCTTCTTCAACTAAATTTAACCTCTCGACAATAGGGTAGGTTGGAGTTTCCGGTTCAACCACCTCCTAGATAAATAAAATCTATGTCACGTTGGTCAGCATAATTGTCATAAACAATAAATGAACCAAATAGTTATAAAAAGATAATATATACCACATCCGAATCATAAACAGGACGAGGGCCTACGGGGGTGGATACCGAAACCATCGCACTGTATAATAACACGGAATAATAAAAGTAAGAAAATTAGACAAGTATATTTGAAGTAAGAATTTTTTTCTTTAAGAAAGAAGATAAGAACAAGAGGCTCACCACGGTGGTGCCGGCGACGAGATCGGCGCGGGCGATCAACGGCGGTGAAGACAGGGACGGGACATGATGGACCGCTAAACCTCGACAAATCTCGGGGAAAATGGAGCTCGGAGGTCGAGTTTCGAGAGGAGAAAGATTAACTAGTGTGGCTCGGACATTTCATCGAACACCTGATGTGCATAGGAGGTGAGATAGAGCACCCAAATGCCCTCCCCTCGCCGGCCAGAAAAAACAGAGCGTCGTGGAGTGCTCTGCTGCGGTGATGGGGTATATATAGGCAACTCATTTGTCCCGGTTCATGGCTGGAACCGGGACTAAAGCCCCCCTTCTGTCCCGGTTCGAGCCATGAACCGGGACCAATGGTTGTGGGCCAGGAGCGAGGCCCATTGGTCCCGGTTCATGCCTAGAACCAGGACAAATGGGTCCAAACGAACCGGGACCAATGCCCACGAGGTCCCGGCCGGCCCCCTGGGCTCACGAACCATGACGAATGCCCCCCATGGGTCCCGGTTCGTGCCGAACCGGGACTAATGGCCTGGCCAGGCCTGAACCAAAGCCCTGTTTTCTACTAGTGTGCCTTTCTTTCTTCGTGCCAAGCTTGTGTTTGAGTTACCTCATGTGATCGCTCTTTGGTGTGTCCATTTGAGTGAAGGTGGCATTGCAAAGGCTATTTTCCTCTCTTGTTTGCGAAACTTGCATTTTCTTGGGTCTACGGTACTACCGTGGCTTGCCACGGTACTACCGCAGGAGCTGCACACGGTACTACCGCAACAAGCACGGAAGTAATTTTTTACTGCCGCTAGACAAGCGGTACAACCGCCCTGCGAGCGGTACTTCTGCCCGGGCGGTACTACTGTGATGGCCTGCGGTACTACCGCGCAGTCGTGAATGCGTGGGGGTTAAGAGCGGGCAGGTGGAGTTCTAACTCCCCCATACCCATTCAACCCCTTTTCCCCATGTCGTCGTCGTGGTCTCTCTCTCTCTCTCTCTCTCTCTCTCCTGCCCAAGAACAGCGCCGGAGGACCTCGCCGTATCTCCATCTCTGGCCGCTCTCCTCGCATTCCGACCGGTGGGATCGTTCCCCACCTCGCTCTCTTGCCATGGAACAAGGTTTCTCCCCAAATCCCTCTCTCTTTGCCTCGTTTGTCTCGTCTCTAGGTTTTTGGGGAGATGCATGTTGTTCTTGAGATTTTAGGCCAAATCTTTGCAAGAGTAGGATGTAGGAGAGTAGTAATGCATAGAGATGCTATTTAGTATGTTGCTACTTCGTAGTTTTGATCAACGTAGTACCGCTCCTTTGCCGCGGATGTTCTCAGATCTGTTTCGCCTCGAAACTGACCCCGAGCGGTACTACCGCACCTTCCATGCGGTACTACTACCGCTCCTCAGGAGAGGTACTACCGCGCGAGGCGCGGAAGTAAATTTTTACTTCCGCTCCAGGCGTGGTACTACCGTGCCATCCTGGCGCGGTACTATCGTAGCTGGTGCAGCAGTAAAATTTTAGTTCCGCACGACGGTGCGGTACTACCGTTGAAGTTGAACCTTCCCTATGGCAACTACCCAATGTTATTCCTTCTCGTTTCTTTTGTGTGTCCGTGTGTTGTGTGTCATAGGTGGTGGGTCCGATTCCAATGTCCGTCGCTCAAATCCCTGCCGTGACACAGGCTTGAAGCGCCTGCGCAACCAATAGGAGGTTCCAGAGGGCTGCAATGCCCCCGACGCAGAGCCAAGTCCACCGCCACAAAGACCAGGGAGCCATCAATGGGCATGGATGAGATACCTCTTGCTAAGTTTGTCTCTCGAAGGAAGATCAACCCCTATGTGAATCCCTGTGCAAAATTCAGAGGGAATGAGTTGTTCTGGACCAAGCAGCATAATCTTATCTATTTGGATGTGATCAAGGCCAAGTAGAACATCTACGTGGACGTGCACTAGATTGATATGGTTCATATGAGGCCGGATAAACACCGGGACTACTTTGGTGTGGCTCTGGACCTGGTGGAGTAGTTTGGCATTGAGGACTTGATCACTTTCCACCTGGACTTTGACCCTGAGATAGTGGCTCAATTCTTTGTGTCGGTCCACTTCCATACTGATGAGGAACCATGACATGGATGACCAATAGACATCAGTTGACTGCTAAGTGGAAGGACTTCATGGATTTGCTACAGGTTCCTAATGAGGGGCTCAACACTCCCGTTGGTGTTTGCCCTCATGCCAACGCCGACTCTGCCAACAAGAACAAGCTCTAGCCCTTCTATGTTGAGAAGACGCTTCCCAGTGGCAAGAAGGCGTAGGTGCTGAACTCTTTCCTTGACATCATGCATCGGATCTTCCGCAACTCCCTCTTTCCGGGCATTGGCGACAAGGACAAGGTGCATGCCTATCTCGTGGATATGATGCCCATTTGTGAGGAGGCGCGTCGTTCTCATACGCAACCACTTGATGTCTCACATATCATGTGGTGTGAGCTTCAGTTTGCGGTGTTCAACCGTAAGGTCCCAATCTATGGACCCTACTTGTTTCACTTGATCTCGAAGACTTGGGAGAAGCTCTATCTCCAGGATGAGTTTGTTGCCCCTGGCTGGATTTGTCATGAGCCAATCAAGCTCCGCATCAAGAGCCAGTGGGCTAACACCACTACACGCGCCGAGGCTGCAGCTGCTCAGATGGATGTGGATGAGGATGAGTTTGACGAGGAGGAAGCGGATGAGGAAAACTCAGCCGGCTACTCGCCTTCCTCGTCTGAGCCTTCTTGGGCTAAGAAGCTGAAGAACAAGATGAAGGCTGTGTTCTGCATGCAGGCCAAGGGTCAGTACAGGTCTCATGTGGCTTATAAGGAGAGTCGCCGTCGCGACAAGAGAATTTTGAGGACGTTCAGCGAGCAGGTATCCAGTGGATCTGAGACGCTCATCACCCCAGAGGCAGAATGGATGACGAAGCAGGGCTACTAGTGGACTAAGTCTGAGGAGGAGCCCATCCCTGTTGCCGAGACTGATGAGGAGCGTGACGAGTGATTGCCCCAGCTTGAGCTACCACCTGGGTCGTAGGTGTCCTCTCTGCCTTTTTGGTGTCTCAATGCCAAAGGGGGAGAGGGTGTAGGATTTGCAAGTCTTGTGTCGTGTGTTGTCTCGCTTTGTCGCTTTGCTTTCATTCTGTTGGACTTCGTTTGCTTTGGTTTGGCTTGTCGTGAGTTGTTTCCTTCTCATATGGTGTAAGACATATGCACTCTAGCGTATCTTATTGTCGTTCGTGCTTAGTAGCCCATGAGCTTATGCTATCTAGTGCGAGTTACTTCATGCTCATATTGTTTGTCTTGCCTCCATGCTTAGCATTAGTTATTTTATTGCAAGATATGTCTCGTCTATAAAATATAGAGGGAGTGTTGATCCTAGTATGTGTGCCATGCAGTCCAAAGCACTTATCTAAAGTGCACACATCTAGGGGGAGCCCGTCTATATTTTATAGATGTTGGGTTTGCCTTTGTTTCATTTTATATCCCTTTGTGAAAATCCTGTGTTGTCATCAATCCACCAAAAAGGGGGAGATTGTAAGGGCATATTTATCCCTTAGTAGTTTTGGTGATTGATGACAATACATTTCCGGACTAATCGTGTGCTTTGAGCATTTCAGAGATATCATGTCTAGGCGCAAGACGATTTGGTGCCCCTTGAAGCCTATTAAAGACGACGTTTCTCTACGTTTCTTTTCGGTGGATTTGAGTCGTAGGAAAGCCGTACTATTAAGATGGGGTCCGCTTTGGAAAGGTTTGGGTGGAATCATCACATTCACGTCTGTTCCTTTTTATACCTCCTTTCCTTGCCTCTGTGGAGTATCCACCGTTTCTCCGTGTCTCTACGAAATGAAGGATTCCTAGTGTTTTTTGTGCCGTGGCTTGCGGCAGTACTGCTCAAAGGAGCAGTAGTACCGGAGAGGCTCACGGTAGTACTGGTCAGCACTGCGGAAGTACCGCAAGCCGTTGCGGTAGTACCGCTCCACGGGCGCGGTAGTACCGTGGCCTCTGGGCGTGCCCAGCTGCCCGAGCGGAAGTAGGAGCGGATGCAATTTTTTTACATCAGCGCCCTACGCGGTAGTACCGTGCCTGGTGCGCGGTAGTACCGTGGCCTCTGGGCGTGCCCAGCTGCCCGAGCGGAAGTAGGAGCAGATGTAATTTTTTACATCAGCACCCTACGCGGTAGTACCGTGCCTGGTGCGCGGTAGTACCGTGACCTCTGGCCAGGCATAGCTGCACGAGCGGAAGTAGGGGCAGATGTATTTTTTTACATCCGCATCCTACGCGGTAGTACCGCGCCTGGTGCACGGTAGTACTGTGTCAGATTGTTGCATAGATCAAAACTCAGCGGAAGTAGTCACGGATGTATTTTTATATGTCCGTAACTTCCCAGCCTAGACTATTCCTGCCTTGGTAGTACCATAAGAAGGCACGATAGTATCGCGCTAGCGGTTCTACCGCTCCTCATCTTAGCGCATCAGGACTAGTCTGAGCCCTTGCCTTGCCAGCGGTAGTACCGTGGGCGGTACGCGGTAGCACCACGGGCCCTTGCGGTGGTACCGTGCGTCGCAGGCTGAGTTGGTGGAAAATGGTTGGATTTGTTCGTTCACTATAAAAGGGGAGTCTTCTTCTTCGAATAGACTACCTCTTCCATCCCCAAGCTCCATTGTTGCTCTAAGCTCCATTTTCGCCCGATTTCTCTCCCTAGCCAATCAAACTTGTTGATTCTTTAGGGATTGGTTGAGAAGGCTCCGATCTACACTTCCACCAAGAGAAATTTGATTCCCCCCACAAATCCTTTGCGGATCTTATTACTCTTGGGTGTTTGAGCACCCTAGACGGTTGAGGTCACCGCGGAGCCATATTCCATTGTGGTGAAGCTTCGTGGTGTCGTTGGGAGCCTCCAATTAAGTTGTGGAGATTGCCCCAACCTTGTTTGTAAAGGTCCGGTCGCCGCCTCCAAGGGCACCAATAGTGGAATCATGGCATCTCGCATTATGTGAGGGCGTGAGGAGAATACGGTGGCCCTAGTGGCTTCTTGGGGAGCGTTGTGCCTCCACACCGCTCCAACAGAGACGTACTTCCTTTCGAAAGGAAGGAACTTCGGTAACACATCCTCGTATTCACCGGCTCCACTCTTGGTTATCTCGTACCTTTACTTGTGCAAGCTTATATTGTGTTGTATCCTTTGCTTGCTTGTGTGCTTGTTGTTGTTGCATCATATAGGTTGCTCACCTAGTTGCATATCTAGACAACCTACTTTGATGCAAAGTTTAAATTGGTAAAGAAAAGCTAAAAATTGTAAGTTGCCT
Source organism: Triticum dicoccoides (assembly GCF_002162155.2). Classification (NCBI taxonomy): domain Eukaryota; kingdom Viridiplantae; phylum Streptophyta; class Magnoliopsida; order Poales; family Poaceae; genus Triticum; species Triticum dicoccoides. Next base: position 51,264,849 of record NC_041382.1, read on the forward strand.
ATTCACCCCCCTCTAGTCAACTATATCGATCCTTTCACATGCCTCCTCCTCGACGGTAGCCGCAACATGGCGCTTGTCATCTCGCCCCCAACCATCCTGATAACCCACAAGTATATGGGAGGGTAGAGTATTCAACCCAAATTTATAGATTCGACACAAGGGGAGCCAAAGAATATTTGCAAGTATTAGCACTTGAGTTGTCAATTCAACCACACCTGGAGATTAAATATCTGCAACCATATGATCAGTAGCACAGTAATATGATAGTTTTGTTAATAGTGATGATAGTAACAGTAACGGTAACAGTGATAGCAATGATTTTGTAGCAAGTGTGTCAGTAGCAGTAGCAATAGTAACTTAGCAAGAGCAATATGTGGAAAACTCGTAGGCATTGGATCAAGTGATTTGTTGGATGATATTCATCATATAGCAGTCATAACCTAGTGCGATACAAAACTAGCTCTAGTTCATAAATATAATGTAGGCATGTATTCCATAAATAGTCATACGTGCTTATGAAAAGAACTTGCATGAAATCTTTTGCCCTACCCTCCCGTGGCAGCGGGGCCCATAAGGAAACTAAGGTATATTAAGGCCTCCTTTTAATAGAGAACCGGAACAAAGCATTAACACATAGTAAATACATGAACTCTTCAAACTATGGTCATCACCGGAAAGTATCCCGAATATTGTCACTCCGGGGTTTACGGATCACAACACATAACAGGTGCATATAACTTAATAGACCGGATCTAGGACATAGATATAATGGTGAAAACATAAACGGTTCAGATCTCAAATCATGGCACTCGGGCCCTAGTGACAAGCATTAAGCATAGCAAAGTCATAGCTGTTGGGAAACGTTGCATGGAAAACAAAAAATTTCTACGCACATGCAATGATCTATCCATGGAGATGCACATGCGGTTGATGTAGTCAAACTTCTTCACACTTCAACCGATCAAGTACCGAACGCACGACACCTCTGCGTTCTGCACATGTTCAGCTCAGTGAAGGGCCTCGCCTTCTTGATCCAGCAAGACGTCAAGGTAGTAGATGAGTTCCGTCAGCATGACGACATGGTGATGGTGATGGTGAGGTGATCCTCGTAGGGCTTCGCCTAAGCACTATGAAAATATGACCGAGGGTGTAAACGGTGGAGGGGGGGTGCCGCACACGGCTAGGCTATTCTCTAGGGTGTGCTAGGGGCGCCCCCACATATATATAAGTGGGAGGGGGAGGGGAGAGGCCAAGAGGCTCCTCAAGTAGGACCGAATCCTACTTGGGTTCCTCTTAGGCCGGCCGCTCCCCCCTTCCTTATTTACCTGAGGGGGAACGAAAGAGGAGGGGGGAGAAAGGGAAGGGGGAGGCCGAATCCACCCTTTCCTTTCTCTTCCCCCCTTTCCTTCTCCCATTGGTTCGTCCCATATGGGAGGCGCACCAGCCCCTAGTGGCTAGTGTGTTTCCCCTCTTGGCCCATTAGGCCCATATCTTTTGCCGGGGGTGCCCGGAACCCCTTCTAGTGACCTGATATGTACCCGGTACCCTCCGGAACACTTCCGGTGTCCGAATACTATCGTCCTATATATTAATATTTACCTCTCGACCATTTTGAGACTCCTCGTCATGTCTGTGATATCATCTGGGACTCCAAAAAACATTCGGTCACCAAATCACATAACTCATATAATACTATATCATCAATGAACGTCAAGCGTGCGGACCCTACGGGTTTGAGAACTATGTAGACATGACCGAGACACCTCTCTGGTCAGTAAACAATAACGGAACCTGGATGCCCATATTGGCTCCTACATATTCTACAAAGATCTTTATCGGTCGAACCGTTGTGACAACATACGTTGTTCCCTTTGTCTGCGGTATGTTACTTGCCTGAGATTCGATCGTCGGTATCTTCATACCTAGTTCAATCTCGTTACCAGCAAGTCTATTTACTCATTCCATGATACATCATCCTGTGATTAACTCATTAGTCACTTTGCTTGCAAGGCTTCTTATGATGTGCATTACCGAGAGGGCCCAGAGATACCTCTCCGATACTCGGAGTGACAAATCCTAATCTCGATCTATGCCAACTCAACATACACCTTCGGAGATACCTGCAAAGCATCTTTATAATCACCCAGTTACGTTGTGACATTTGATAGCACACAAGGCATTCCTCCGGTATCCGGGAGTTGCATAATCTCATAGTCGAAGGAATATGTATTTGACATGAAGAAAGCTATAGCAATAAAACTAAACGATCATTATGCTAAGCTAATGGATGGGTCATGTCCATCACATCATTGTCCTAATGATGTGATCTCGTTATCAAATGACAACTCATGTCCAAGGTTAGGAAACCTTAACCATCTTTGATCAATGAGCTAGTCAAGTAGAGGCTCACTGGGGACACAATGTTTGTTTATGTATTCACACATGTATTTAGGTTTCCGGTCAATACAATTCTAGCATGACTAAAAAACCTTTATCATGAATAAGGACATATAAAATAACAACTTTATTATTGCCTCTAGGGCATATTTCTTCAGTCTCCCACTTGCACTAGACTCAATAATCTAGATTACATAGTAATGAGTCTTGGTGCTGATCATGTTTTGCTCTTGGAAGAGGCTTAGTCAACGGGTCTGCTACATTCATATCTGTATGTATTTTGCAAATTTCTATGTCTCCCTCCTTGACTTGATCACGGATGGAGTTGAAGCGTCTTGTGATGTGTTTGGTTCTTTTGTGAAATCTGGATTCCTTCGCCAAGGAAATTGCTCCAGTATTATCACAAAAGATTTTCATTGGACCCGATGCACTAGGTATTACACCTAGATCAGATATGACCTCCTTCATCTAGACTCCTTCATTTGTTGCTTCCAAAGCAGCTATGTACTCCGCTTCACATGTAGATCTTGCTACGCCGCTCTGGTTGGAACTGCACCAACTGACAGCTCCATCATTCAATAAAAATACATATCCGGTTTGTGACTTAGAGTCATCCGGATCAGTGTCAATGCTAACCATCATTCAATAAAAATATGTGACATGATATGGCCATCATCATCTTGTGCTTTTGATCTCCATCTGCAAAGCATCGTCATGATCTCCATCGTCACCGGCTCGACATATGCTTTGATCAGCTCATCAAAGCGTATAACCCAACTCCGAGATGCTTACACCAGTCCATAGATGGATCTCTGGAGCTTGCACAGTTTGTTAGCACCTTTAGGATCGACAAAACCTTCTGGTTGCATCATATATAATTCTTCTTTAAGAAATCCATGAAGGAATACAATTTTGACGTCCATTTGCCAGATTTCATAATCATAAAATGCGGCAATTGCTAACATGATTCAGACATACTTAAGCATCGCTTCGGGTGAGAAAGTCTCGTCATAGTCAACTCCTTGAACTTGTCGAAAACCTTTTGTGAAAAGTCGAGCTCTGTAGACATTAACATTACCATCAGCGTCAGTCTTCTTCTTGAAGATCTATTTATTCTCTGTGGCTCGCCCATCATTGGGAAAGTCCACTAAAGTCCACACTTTGTTCTCATACATGGATCCTATCTCAAATTTCATGGCCTCAAGCCATTTGTCAGAATCTGGGCTCATTATAGCTTTTTCATAGTTCATAGGTTCGTCATGGTCTAGTAACATGACTTCCAGAACAGGATTACAGTACCACTCTAGTGCGGAACATGCTCTGTTCGACCTACGAGGTCCAGTAGTAACTTGATCTGAAGTTTCATGACCATCACGGGAACGGATTTCTCTGATGTGCTACTTTCCAAATTGAGAGAAGGTACAATTACCTCATCAAGTTCTACTTTCCTCCCACTCATTTCTTTAGAGAGAAACTCCTTCTCTAGAAATGTTCCATTCTTGGCAACAAAGATCTTGCCTTCGGATCTGTGGTAGAAGGTGCACCACAGACCATTACGCTGTGGTTTTCCAGGTGGCGTGAGTTGTGAAACTATTCCACATTGTTTTAAATGAAGGCCAAACTCGTCAGTCAAATATTCACCTCCGCGATCAGATCATAGAAACTTTATTTTCTTGTTACGTTGATTCTCTACTTCCCTCTGAAATTCTTTAAACTTTTAAAATGTTTCAGACTTGTGTTTCATTAAGTAGATATACCCATATCTGCTTAAATCATCTATGAAGGTCAGAAAATAATGATACCCGCCGCGTGCTTCAACACTCATCGGACCACATACATCGGTATGTATTATTTCCAATAAGCCATTGGCTCGCTCCATTGTTCCGGAGAACGGAGTTTTAGTCATCTTGCCCATGAGGCATGCTTCGCAAGTATCAAATGATTCATAATCAAGTGATTCCAAAAGACCATCTACATGGAGTTTCTTCATGCGCTTTACACCAATATGACCTAAACGGCAGCGCCACAGCTATGTTGCACTATCATTATCAACTTTGCATCTTTTGGCATCAATATTATGAATATGTGTATCACCACAATAGAGATTTAATAAAAATAGACCACTCTTCACGGGTGCATGACCATAAAACATATTACTCTTATAAATAGAACAACCATTATTCTCTGATTTAAATAAATAACCATCTCGCACTAAACAAGATCCAGATATAATGTTCATGCTCACCGCTAGCACTAAATAACAATTATTCAGGTCTAAAACTAGTCCCGAAGGTAGATGTAGAGGTAGCGTGCCGACATCGATCACATCGACCTTGGAACCATTCCCGACGTGCATCGTCACCTCGTCCTTAGCCAATCTTTATTTAATCCGTAGCTCCTGTTTCGAGTTACAAATATGAGCAACCGAACCAGCATCAAATACCCAGGCACTAATACGAGCATTAGTAAGGTACACATCAATAACATGTATATCAAATATACCTTTGTTCACTTTGCCATCCTTCTTATCCGCCAAAATACTTGGGACAGTTTCGCTTCCAGTGACCAGTCGCTTTGCAGTAGAAGCACTCATATTCAGGCTTGGGTCTATCTTTGGGCTTCTTCCAGGGAGTGGCAACTTGTTTGCCATTCTTCTTGAAGTTACCCATCTTTCCCTTGATTTTTTCTTGAAATTAGTGGTCTTGTTAACCATCAACACTTGCTGCTCTTTCTTGATTTCTACCTCCGTAGCTTTGAGCATTGCGAAGAGCTCAGAAATTGTCTTGTCCATCCCTTGCATATTATAGTTCATCAGGAAGCCTTTGTAGCTTGGTGGCAGTGATTGAAGAACTATGTCAATAACACTATCATCTGGAAGATTAACTCCCAGCTGAGTCAAGTGATTATGATACCCAGACATTTTGAGTATGTGCTCACTGACAGAACTGTTCTCCTCCATCTTGCAGCTATAGAACTTGTTGGAGACTTCATATCTCCCAACTCGGGCATTTGGTTGAAATATTAACTTCAACTCCTGGAACATCTCATATGGTCCGTGACGTTCAAAACGTCTTTGAAGTCCCGATTCTAAGCCGTAAAGCATGTCACACTGAACTATCGAGTATTCATCAGATCAAGCTTGCTAGACATTCAAAACATCAGCATCTGCTCCTACAGCAGGCCTTTCACCTAGCAGTGCATCAAGGACATAATTCTTCGGTGCAGTAATGAGGATAATCCTCAAGTTACATACCCAGTCCGTGTAGTTGCTACCATCATCTTCAACTTAGCTTTCTCTAGGAATGCATTAAAATTCAGGGGAACGGTAGCACGGGACATTGATCTACAACATGGATATGCAAATACTATCAGGACTAAGTTCATGATAAATTAGGTTCAATTAACCAAATTACTTAAGAACTCCCACTTAGATAGACATCCCTCAAGTCATCTAAATGACACGTGATCCAAATCAACTAACCCATGTCCGATCATCACGTGAGATGGGGTAGTCATCAATGGTGAACATCACTATGTTGATCATATCTACTATATGATTCACGTTCGAACTTTCGGTCTCCAGTGTTCCGAGGCCATGTCTGTACATGCTAGGCTCGTCAAGTTTAACCCAAGTATTCCACATGTGCAAAACTGTCTTGCACCAGTTGTATGAGAACGTAGAGTCTATCACACCCGATCATCACTTGGTGTCTCAACACGACGAACTGTAGCAATGGTGCATACTCAGGGAGAACACTTATACCTTGAAATTTAGATAAGGGATCATCTTATAATGCTATCGCCATACTAAGAAAAATAAGATGCATAAAAGATAAACATTACATGCAATCAAAAATATGTGACATGATATGGCCATCATCATCTTGTGATTTTGATCTCCATCTGCAAAGCATCGTCATGATCTCCATCATCACCGGCTCGACATATGCTTTTATCACCTCATCAAAGCGTATATCCCAACTCCGAGATGCTTACACCAGTCCATAGATGGATCTCTAGAGCTTGCACAGTTTGTTAGCACCTTTAGGATCGACAAAACCTTCTGGTTGCATCATATATAATTCTTCTTTAAGAAATCCATGAAGGAATACAATTTTGACGTCCATTTGCCAGATTTCATAATCATAAAAGGCGGCAATTGCTAACATGATTCGGACATACTTAATCATAGCTTCGGGTGAGAAAGTCTCGTCATAGTCAACTCCTTGAACTTGTCAAAAACCTTTTGTGAAAAGTCGAGCTCTGTAGACAGTGACATTACCATCAACGCCAGTCTTCTTCTTGAAGATCCATTTATTCTCTGTGGCTCGCCCATCATCGGGCAAGTCCACCAAAGTCCACACTTTATTCTCATACATGGATCCTATCTCAAATTTCTTTATCGGAATCTGGGCTCATCATAGCTTCTTCATGGCCTAGTAACATGACTTCCAGAACAGGATTACCGTACCACCCTGGTGCGGAACATGCTTTGTTCGACCTATGAGGTCCAGTAGTAACTTGATCTGAAGTTTCATGACCATCACGGGAACGGATTTCTCTGATGTGCTACTTTCCAAATTGAGAGAAGCTACAATTACCTCATCAAGTTCTACTTTCCTCCCACTCATTTCTTTAGAGAGAAACTCCTTCTCTAGAAATGTTCCATTCTTGGCAACAAAGATCTTGCCTTCGGATCTGTGGTAGAAGGTACACCCAATTGTTTCCTTAGGGTATCCTATGAAGAAGCACTTCTCCGATTTGGGTTCGAGCTTATCGGGCCGAAGCTTTTTGACATAAGTGTTGCAACCCCAAACTTTAAGAAACGACAACTTAGGTTTCTTGCCAAACCACAGTTCATACAGTGTCATTTCAACGGATTTAGACGGTGCCCTATTTAACATGAATGCAGCTGTCTCTAATGCATTACCCCAAAACGATAGTGGTAAATCGGTGAGAGACATCATAGATCGCACCATATCTAATAAAGTACAGTTA